>NC_057797.1:447124308-447398049 GCF_018294505.1 Triticum aestivum
CTGGTTGCCAGGAAGGCTTTTGTCTTCAGCAGAGAACTTTGACGTTCTCGATGCCGGCTTCCGGCAAGCTGGTTGCCAGGAAGGCTTTTGTATTCAGCAGAGAACTTTGACGTTCTCGATGCCGGCTTCTGGCAAGCTGGTTGCCAGGAAGGCTTTTGTCTTCAGCAGAGAACTTTGACGTTCTCGATGCCGGCTTCTGGCAGGCTGGTTGCCAGGAAGGCTTTTGGCGAAGAACTTTGTTGTTCTTGACACCGGCTCCCGACAGGATCGTTGCCGGAAAGGATTATGGCGAAGAACTTCGTCGTTCTTGACACCGGCTCCCGGCAAGATCGTTGCCGGAAAGGCTTATGGCGAAGAACTCCGTCGTTCTTGACACCGGCTCCCGGCAAGATCGTTGCCGGAAAGGCTTATGGCGAAGAACTCCGTCGTTCTTGACACCGGCTCCCGGCAAGATCGTTGCCGGAAAGGCTTATGGCAAAGAACTTCTTCGTTCTTGACACTGAAAAGATTGGCCCTAAGGACATCACCAGCCCCCGGGCCATAACTGCGTTCAAACATAGCAAGTGATTAGCGTCCGGAGTGCACTCAACTTGCTTGCGAATTTCGACTTTTGCTGCATATTCCCTATGCCTGCTGGAATGCTTTCCGGTGCATACGATCCAACCAGTAGCGCTTGAGGGATCGGGCCCTTAGCGGCTATTCGGGAACAACGCCTCCCGGAAAGGTTTACCTTCTTGGTTCTAGCGCAACCGCACAAGTTGCCGAGCGGACTCGAGGCAATCATGGAGCGCAACTAGCCCCGGGAAGGCTCCTCGGCATACAGGTCTATGCAGAAATCTCAAATAAATAACGCATGCTATCTTCCTGTTCAACCCCTCTTTGTACGTCCACCCTACGCTTTCTAGGGAAACTTGCCGGTGCAGGCACCCTTGCCGCGAGCGCCGAGTGCGGAACTTCAGCAGCCTGCTGGCGGGGTCGCTACCGACAAGCAATCTTGTCGCAACTAGTTGCAGCTCGCTTAAGTTGTTGAGCGGACTTGAAACAAAGTAAGGGCGCTAGCAGCTCACTTAAGTTGCTGAGCGGACTCGAAGCAAAGTAAGGGCGCTAGCAGCTCACTTAAGTTGTTGAGCGGACTCGAAACAAAGTAAGGGCGCGACTAGCTACGAGTTGATTCCTCCGCGCACAGGTTTTTCGTACAAAGAACAAGATCTCCGAGGCGGATAACTTTATATAGAAAGGAAATATCAAAAGTCTTGCATGACTTAGCTTTTTTTTGTTGCCGCACTGGCGTCGTTCTTTTGCTCGCCCGCTCCTTGGGAGCCATGACGATGAGGATTTAGCTTGCGTGCCCGCCGGATCGGGTTCGCACGATCTCGACACCCCCTACCTGGCGCGCCAGAGATGTCGGGGGCGATGCTGATTCCCGCCAACACCTATGGGGACAGGGCCCCTTTTCGGTTCGGTGGGGGGCGGAGAGCGCACAAAGAGCGGATCGAGGCAGTGCACGCGGGGAGATTTTTACCCAGCTTCGGGCCGCACGGATGCGTAAAACCCTACTGCTGCTTGTTTGTGTATATTGGATTCTTGCTCAGGAGCGATGGACGCTGCCAGACTGAGCGTAAAAGTGTTTCTGGTGTTCAACGAGCCGAGCTGGCTGAGCCTCTGAACTCTCCGACCCGCAGAACCTCTTCTACGTTGCGCTTGGGCCTCCTTTTATACTCAAGGGGTCACCGATAGGGGGCAACGTAGACAAGAAGGGTAAAAATGGAAAAGGATGCGGTAGGTGCAGCTACCGCTACTGTGGATACAGTGCACCCTACCTAACTCTGATGGCAGGGGACAAGGGCATTAAATGCCTGTCTGAGTCTCCTAAACAGTGCAAAAGGTGACCGTTAGGAGTGCCACCGTTTGCCACGATGGGCTTCTCTTCATCTCCGCTTGCCACCACGTACCCCTAGCTGCACGGCCTCCCGCCACGGCGACACGTTAGCAGGTGAGCTGGAGGGCGGGCACGCAGTGGGGTTTTCCCGCGGCAAGCTCCTTGCCGCGGCCGTCGTCTTGTCGCGTCTAGAAGCTTGTCGCTCGCTGGTTCTTGCCGGGACGCAGGGCGCGTCGCGGGAAGCTTTCTTGGTATGTCTTGAGTGGCCTTCCCGGCGAGCTCCTCTTGCCGGGGTCTTGTCTCTTCCCGATAAGCTCCTCTTGCCGGGGCCTTGGTTGGCCTTCCCGGCAAGTTCCTCTTGCCGGGGCTTTGATTTCAATACTTTGCTCTTGAATGGTCTTCAAGGGAAGCACGGAGGATCCTGGCGGTAACCCGGCAAGCCTTGCCGCGGGGCGCTGCAACTGCCCGTGCACGAGTTCGGGGTAATAGGGTACCCCTACTCTAGTACACCGACAGATGTCATTTCAACGATTGTACCACAAAAGCCCGAAATATTACAAGGTTCAAATTCCGGAGTTATATGGCTCAAATTCGAATATTACAAGGTTCAAACTAATATTAGAAATAAAATTCAGCTCATTCAACTGCAAACGCCCACGCTGATCAGTTGAACATGGATATAAGAGAGGTTCAATCTAATATTACTTGTAAGGCTTGTTTGAAAGTCTCATCATTTTTGCAAAGGGATCAGCCACTGACAAGTGATGTATGGGGTTGACACAATGACCTCCAATTACTCTGTCATCTGAAGTTTCAAAATGAAATTCAGCTTTTTCGGAGCCTTTTCCATTCTGCTGCAGCCGCCGATGCTGATCAACAAACCATTCATTTTTGCGAAATAAATCTAGGGCAAACCTCATTACCTTCAGCACAGTTGCTCTGACAACAAAGAACCTGACAAATAAAATCTCTGGTAAGGCCCCTCGGTAGGAGTTCAAAGTAATTTATGAGAGATGCAAATCTAGATATTCGATGTGATTGTTATATTGTATCACATTATCCACCACCAGGAGTAATCTTATCTGCAAAATAACAAAATGTGTTAGTGCCTACATGCAGTTTTGAACACTACTACATGCCTATTCGGTTTGCAGGATTTGTAAAATGCACTAATGTGCCATCTTCGATCCGACATGATTAACATGGGTATTTGAGTACAATCTAAAAAAATGTAGCCTTGTTCACAGGAGGTTGGAGTGGATGAAAAATTCCCTAAGAACACTAGTACAGATGAATCCATAGGAGAAATGCTTACAGATTGTAACCATATGAATCAATCAATACTATGAGGGGGGACATGTATGTACTGAAATCCTCCAAAATTCCTTCAGAAATCGTAGTACATTGTCATTGTAAACTTGGGAAAAGGTGTCAAAAATTGAACTCCCTTATGGTTAACATTTAACAGGAAAGGAACATCACCTCGATATATAGCTTCTCCATATACGGAAAGCATCTCAGGAAACTGACAACTTGGTCTAGGTTGGGGTTGACAGATTCTAGTGCCAAGACCTTCACTGTGTGCAAATTCTGGGTCAGGCTTGTCGGAATCATTTTCTGGATGACAGATGAACATACATCTTCAAAATTAGAAATAATGTGAATTTCAAGAAGGAGATGTAGAAGGCGATTGTTGTACTTGAACGTATGTGGATCCAATAACAAGTTCGGAGTATTTGACAGACGAGTAGCCCACCACTGTCAATTTTGGCGCAGAAATGACATTGATTCTTGTTGGACCTTCTTGATCAAATACAAGTAATCTCTCAAGAGAAGGTGTGTCCTCAATTACCATACTGGTACACCTTTTGTGATGTCTTGTTGCAGCACCGAGAGTCATGGAGGTGACATGGAAGTTACTGAACCCATTGATCGCCTGAAGATGCAGGTACTCGAGTGTACTACAGCCACGGAGTAGGCGCTCCATGTCATCCTTTGGGATGCAGACGATGACGAGCTCGAGGTGCTTCAGTCATGGTAGAAAAAGAGCGGGTGCGTCATTAAGGGGGGATGGAAGTTCATGAACTTGGCGAGGCGCAACGTGGGCGCAAGGTAGAGGGCGGATGTTGGCAGGAAGCGCATATGCCCATCATTAAAACTGAGCTACTCGAGCTGATCTAGGGCGGGGGATTGGAACAACTCGTCTAGCTTGGCTTGGTCCTTATCGTTGGAACGGAACTTGCCCATGCTAAGGCCTCTGATTGGGCCATGGTGACTGCCAAGGACCTGGGACCACGCATCCAAGATTTTGCGAAAGCCATGGCGGAGCTCATTGGCGTTGATGAGGTCGAGAGGGTGGAGTGTCATAGGGAGCACCAACACTGGGAAAGGACGGTTGTCTGTGCCCCATATTTGATTGGGAGGATTATGACTATCAACATATCATTGGGGGGCTATTGATGAAACCTAGGCCTGCTGGAGTCACTTGCGGTTGTTGCTTGACCCGCCTCCGCTTGTTGGCAGCCTCGTTCTCCACCTCCGGAGTCTCCTTGTCAACGGCGCTTTTTGATAGAAGTGCGAGTACAGGGAATATTTAGTTAAAATAGGGCAAAAGAAAAGTGTAGTTTTAAGTAGAATTTAGTAGGTGGTAATAGAGTGAGAAAATGGAATAACAATTGGTTGCTAAATACTACACAATTCCTTTGATATTGCTAGGTAAGTCAACATGCAGATACTTGAAAAGAACACTTACTTCGAACAATATCTGGACGGATGATATCGTTGGGGAAGTTAGCATATATCTCATGACCAAGCTCTTTTATGTGCAGTGCAATTTTAGTGCCAGCTTTCAGTACATAAAACTTAGAAATTCCTGTCCAAAGGCCCGTGCCAAAATAGGAGTGACCACGTTCATCAAGTCTCATAGAAGCAACGATTGTAATCCATGGTTTTTGTTTAGGATGACATCCCTGCAGTTTCGAGTTGTCTAAAGGGCAAGATTGTGTACTATAGATGTTGTTGCATAGCAAGGGATGTGCTACAGAAAATTGTAGGGTTGTTAAAGAATATGGTAACAAATAAATATGGGCAAAACTGAAAGAACAATACATCGGTTGAAATCAAAGGACAAAAATCTATAATGAAACAAATAGTGTAACCATGATGTCATGGAAATATGAGAGTAATTGAAAGAACAATACATCATTAATTTGCCTAATATAGAAAGAAGAGGAAATATATTCCCTTTGACGTATATGTTGCATGTGGCACCTTTTATCCAAATGTAGCAATATATATTATATGTTCAGGAAAGTAGGCCATGCCAACCGATGTAGGGTGAGATTGAACATACTGTGCGCATCCTGAAGTCATTTGATACGGTGAGATGGAACTCCACGGATGTCTGGCCGAGGCCAAAAAGTCCTGATGTGTCCGCGCACTATACACTCTACGAATGAAAGAAAACCCTCAAATCATCTCGAAGAAAAATGAATTCATGGTGATTTCGATCGGGGGATTAAAGGACGCAGATGAACTGGGATAAGGGATGAGAGAATATCTCAGTAAATTAGTTACCTTGTTTTCCACGAGAAAAAACCCTCAATACCATGGATTCCCCAATCGGGCGGAGCTGGGTCGACGGCGAGCAGCATCGAGAAAGTCGATGGCGATAGGCGGCGACAAGCGGAAGTGGCGAAATGCAGTGGGGTTTGCCGGCAGCCTGGTGGCGGCGACAGGCGACGAGCTAAGTGGTTGCCGCGGTGATAGGCGGTGCCATCCGGAGTCACACAGGAGGTTATGCATGTGTGAATGAGGACCAAAGGGGGTGGAGGGCGGGGTGAGGGTTTTTGTGACATGGGGATGGTGAGGGTTTTCTTTTTTCCTTTTTGAATTGGGCGGTGAGGGTTTTATGTCCCACAAAGAGTTAGGAAGCCACGTTTGCTAGAGCCAACCGTGTTTGATTGACGTAACTGGGAAAATGGAATTCATTGCACACGGTTTCAATTTGGGAAAAATAACCATGTTTTAGGGTGGTTCCACTTTTCCTTCGTCGGTTGAATCTGAAATTTTTACCCACGCTATACATTCACCCTAATATGCATAAATTTTCGTCAACAGAACTGAGTTCACCCATATACAACATTTAGACGTAAGTAAACATAGAAACATACTCAGGCATAGATAATGAGCGTACACAAGCATAGTTCAACCATCATTAAGCATAATCAAGCACATTTATAATTAAGAGACTACATAGACATACATAATTCAATCCCACATCTCATCTCATCTGTCGGCACGATTGTGAAGCTTCTCCAGGTACTCACCGTACATGAAGTGCACCACCCTGCAAGAATACTTCTGCCTGAAGGAGCCAATGGCTCCTCTTGCATGCGCCAGAACACTTTCATACGGGTCATGAAGCTTTTGGTTGCAAAATGGGCATCTAAAGCCCCCGTCCCAGGTCCTAATATGCTTGTTATGAATTCCTCATAAAGCTCCCTGAGGATTTTCCTCTTGTACCTCCTCTGGACATCTTCATCCTCACTGGCGACATCATCAGATAGCACCTATACATATAATAAAAAAAGGTGCCATCAAATTTGGAATACAAACTAATCTCTAGTGAACATTTGGTAGTTGCCAAACTTTGCCATCAAATCAATTTTTACATGCCGTAAAGTAGGATTAGGAATTTATGGCTATTTTTTAGACATATCCAAAGATTGTGGTTTG
Source organism: Triticum aestivum (assembly GCF_018294505.1). NCBI lineage: Eukaryota > Viridiplantae > Streptophyta > Magnoliopsida > Poales > Poaceae > Triticum > Triticum aestivum. The sequence goes on from NC_057797.1 coordinate 447,130,925, forward strand.
ATTTTTAAGCACAATCGTCTATGTACAGACCAATCTTAAAAAAAATGGCACAAACATATATGTAGGTCATTCAAAATCAATTGCCAAGACCTGGCTAGGAATTATTAGCACGAACACTAACCCTAGTCGGATTATTATCAAAAAATTGTTTTCACAGATGAAACAACTAATCACTTATGATTTGTACCATTCAAACAATCAATACACTACACGGATCTAACGAAACTTACTCAGATTTCATGGATTGAGAGAACATAACCATAGGATTTCTACTCCAAAAATGGGGAGGCATGAGTAACTTGAGAAACCCTAGGATATATTTGACACATAAATGGGTATAGATGACTAACCAGTTGCCCGTCATCGTCGGAGTCATCGTCGGAGTCGTCGCCTGAGTCGTTGATACGTCTCCAACGCATCTATAATTTTTTATTGTTTCACTAGCCACAGGTCGCCCATCGCAGGAGCGTGATCGCTAGTGCCCTGGAAGTTGGCGATGAAATATTCGCGAAGCTCGTCCCAGGAGGAGATTGACCCCTCGGTGAGGTTGAGGAGCCAGGAGCACGCGCCATCCTTGAGGGCCATGGGGAACCAGTTGGCCATAACCTTCTCGTCATCGTTTTCCGCTTTGATGCTCAGCGTGTAGAGCTGGAGAAATTCCGCGGGGTCAGGGGTGCCATCATAGCACGGAGGCAGATCTGGCTTGAACTTGCCGGGCCAGACAACACGGCGCAGCTCCGGGGTGAAGGCACGGTAGCTTGTTGCGCTCACATGCGCAGCGCCCACGGGGGGAGCTCGGTCTTGATGCCCACACGCCATAGGCTCCGACGATGCAAATTCCTGGTGTTGGCACTGAGGTGCTGGGAGCACGCGTGCATTGGCCTGCGGCCGCTTCACCACCTGGCAGCTTGCCTCATCCCTTGCTGGCGCCCCACTCCATGGGTTGCGCAGGGGCACGTCGCGCCTGGGCTCCGGGTCCATGTCGTGCTAGGGGGGCGAAGGAGGCGTGCCATTGGCCACATCACCCGCCTGGGACGGCAGAGGGACGAGCGACCGGGACAACGCAGGAGCCTCACCGGCAGTGTTGACGAGCTCAGTGATTCGGCCGAGCTAGTCGCCATAGAGGTCGTTGGCAGGGCGATAAAGTAGGAGCTCGCGCACCATGAGCAACACAGCCTGCGCGTTCACTGGCCCATGGCGAGCATGGGAGGACGATGCTGTAGCCGGACTGGGTGATGGAGCTACGGTGTAGCCATCACACCGCACGGAAGGTGGTAGCGATGAATCCTGCTTCTCGCGAGCAGCAGGGTCAGTGGCGGCTTTAGCCATGAGGGAGGCAGAGCGGCGAGGAGCGTCGGCCATGGGAGCGACAGTACACAAGCAAAGCGAATGGTGGAATAAGGACTTTGACCCGCCCCTACTTAGCGCGCCAAATGGCGGATTCAGTGCTCCACGGACCCAAGAAGGTTCGAACTTTGGGGCATGTGCGAACAACTCAACATCTCTAGCCTACCAACTTGTCACGCCATAGCCTAGCCTGATTCACGCGAGCAAGGAAGAAGATGAACACGACAGTTTACCCAGGTTTGGGCCACCTCACGGTGTAAGACCCTACTCCTGCTTTGTGGTGGATTAGCCTCACGAGGGGCTGAGGATGAACTAGCTCGCTAGGTTTAGGGGTGAGGAACCCCTTTCTCTAAAATGGTGGCTAACCTCTATTTATAGGGGCCTCAGTCCTCTTCCCCCCAAAACGTAGGCAAGAAGGGATCCCACAGTGGACAATTTGAAAGGGGACAAGTTGTACATCTTATCTTGGTGAAAGGTGGTCTTCGCCTACAAAGCTTCTAGTCGTGACATAGCGGTGGGCTTGGTGATGAAAATCGTCCTGCCGTGCGGGTGGTCTTGGTCTGGTTGCACCGGAATGGAATCCTTTGCCAGATTCCTCGGGAACCAATGCTTGACCTTGCCTCCTTATCACCAAAGAGGAAACTACCTCCTCTGCGCCCGCTGGCGCCTGCCTGCCTTGGTCGTCATGGCATGCATCATGGCAACCTCGTGAGGCTAGGTACCTGCACAGAAATCTCCGCTCCTTAGGGGGCCGCCTGGGGAGGCCACCACCTCTGAAGGTCTTGGTGTCGTCTGCCTTGCGAGGCTTGGCCCCTCGCGAGGGTCTTGTCTTAGCGGTCTTGTAGATGGGTCGTACCAGGCCGTCAAAGGAGCCATGTTGTGGGCCACAGGCAGGCAAGTGTGGGTACCCTAGTTCCCAGAACGCCGACAGATACAGATCTTATAATGTCCACCAAATGGAGGATAACGAGGCTAACATGTGAAGTGATGCTACATAATGAACCATCTATGAAAGTAAGTATGGTCATACAGGGCAAGATGTACTCACAAGAGCAATGTAGTGTGTAGTATAGTTGCGAGATTTTGTGGTCCCTTGAGAATGAATGTTCTTCTGCAAACATTTTTTGTACAAGTGAGACGTTAAGGCACATGCAGAAATGTAGTTCAAATTGTGATGTGATATCATAGATAGTACCTTACGCTGCAGACAAGACCAATGTGTAACAAGATTATTCCAATCACTGTATGATAAATGTAGCACCCGTGACTTCACAGAAATTTCGTTAGAGGCTTGACATCGAAGTGCGCTTGCCTCGGGTAGGAATGATACTTCATCAATGAGTGCTTGAAAAGCGCAAGCAACCCTTGCTCATCTTGACTATCTAGTTTGGTCCTTGCCTATTTAAAAGAATGAAATCTTGTGTCTTCTGTTAGCAGAAACATATGTAGTAGTTACCATGAATGACATTAGTATATTACTTACGCGCAAGTTGCAGAGGAATATTGGAAATTGTTCTTTGTCTATGGTATAATCTTTGCATGAAGGAAAGAAGCACACAAAGTTCCTGACAACAATATAAGCTTCGTCTTATAAACTGGGAAGGAGTGGAACAGGGGTCCTATTTTCTGCAATTGGGGCTCTCTCTCGTTCAAACAGGGATTTGGCAACTGGATTTGGTGTACTCTTTGCTGGAATGGGGGTTTTGCCTCGTAGAGCTGGTGCTATGTCAACTAGCATCATCATACTATTTACTGCAGTTGGGGTCTGCTGAGTTAGGGCATTATAAATGACCAGTGTAGTAGGGCTAGAGTCTGCTAGAGTTGGGGTGTTTTGTGGGTCAGGTGATATTGCAACTACACCTAATGGGCTATTTGATTTATCAGGTGTCACTACCTTTTCCAAATACTTCGTTTGTGCTCCTCCACGATCAGCAATCTCCCTCTTCCTTTTGTATGTCTGATACACAAGAACAACATTTGAATGGATAAATATGGTATGATGACAGATGGAATATGCACTGAAAATGGATAGGCAGGGCGTATTCACATACGTAATGTGTAAACTAAGCTAATGGTAGTGCAACAAAGTAGAAGCAATTCAAAGAATCAGTTGAAAGATATGTGCGGCCAATATAAACTTGGAAATTTAGAGCAAGCACCTTAATGGGTGAATAAGATAGGGCATCTGCCTCTGACTCCTCCACTAGGGAGCTACATTGACTTAGGTCTCCCTCTAGCTCAGAATCATTGTTAGGATCATATTCTGAGCATGAATCTATAGGTGGAGAGCGTTTGCATTGCATTGCATCTAGACTTGATTTCAGTCCCTTAATGCCAAGTTTGATAGCCATGGCATTGTTCTGCTTTATTCTTTTCATGCGCGCAAGCTCATAATCATTATGATGTTGTTCAACATTTGAGATTCATGAAAACATAAAAAGTAGTTAGATTATCTATGTAATGCATTGCGGATTCAACTTGAAGAGTGTCTCCCTACAAACCCCTACGTATACAAAGTTCACCCCCAACCATGCTGACCAGACCACACCTAGAAATACAAACCTCTTATGTCTCTATAACAGGCAGACATATATTTCAAACCCGAAGTAGGAACATTAGAATCATATCAAATTCGTATTTGAATAAATAAACTAAGGAATTATGAGTGGCAGAATGTTTAGCTTCAAGGGTGGAGTGCTGGTAGTGCGACACAAAGCAAGTAGGCACATTGTATTCCATGTAAGAGATCGTAGTCTATGTAAAAGATGGATATGACACTTTCTTTCTATACAATGCACTGTTCATTGCCCACACATGATGGAAGAGATCAAACAAAGAAATACTATTCACTCTTGTCTGCGGTCCTAGTATTTTGAAACAGGGTGGTCCACCCTAAAAGAATATTGACAACAAATCTGACAAGGCAAGCATAGAGGTAGTGAATCAAACATTACTTGTGAGCTTACTAGGACAAGTATGCAGAATTGTAACTGCAGTAAGAGACCGTCCAAAATATGAATCAAGAAATTGGTCTAGCACTTATTGTTTGCAACTAATCGACATGAATAATTGGATATCATATTTAATGAGTAAGAACGACAAGTAAAATTGTCAACAAACCTGGCCTGCAGTAGTAATCTTGGTCAATGTCACTAGGACCTACAATCCAACATGACTAGTGTCCGTTCCTAGGGCCGGAATTTTGAAGCCCTATGAACTTTACAGGTACTAAAGATTACTGAAATACATCTGAACCATTAAGTGTAGGTAGCACTCAGTACACAACAAACCCTAATAACAGTCCTGCCTAATGAGTAATGAATCAATTAGAAAATGGGTGATGAGGAGTAGCTGTTGAGTGTTGAGGACGTATCTCGGGATAAATCAGGTTGGCTTAGTGCCTATTGCATGCCTGAGCCCTGAATGTACTAGGAAGGTTGGCACGTCGGCGCGCCCGGGCAGCGGTGAAGCTATTGGGCGAGTGGCTCCTGACCTCCTGTTAGTCTGGCGTCTCCTCCTAGAGTCATGCCGTCCAGGACGGCAAGTCGCCGGCGAGGCAGGTAGCTGGGGGCGAGTAGAGATTGGAAGCGCAGTAGAACAGAGGGAAATCGGGGTCTGGGCCGACCCAAAATCCCAGGGTGGGCCGCGGCCCACCATGGGCACCCTGTAGATCCACACCCGAGCGGTGTACATGCATTTTCGAAACTAAATTAGGAACATTTACTGAGCAATGAAAGGACTCTATTTTAATAATATTAGATTCATATTTGAACAACTAAGCTTGTTTAGCTTGATGGGTGGAGCAGTGCTATTATGACACGAAGCACGTATGTTGATCGTATAGTGATCATAAATGGGGGGAAACCCTAAGCATGATCAACTAAACCATATTATGACTGTGCCATGGTAGATTTGAAGCTGCAAGCCACAGAAATGCTATTTAGCAACCATTGTTTGCTTCGAACTAAGAACTAAATTATAAGAGCTGAAAAGAAAGTACAGTAGCCAAGTTACGATCTATTTACTGGTTGGATCAAAAAGTTTAGCAGATATGAAGTAGTACCACCTCTCTTGAGCGCCATGTAGGCATCGGGGCGATGGCTGTCGATGGCGTTGAAGCAGACCTGTGACGTTAGATGGGTGCATCGGGGGATATGTCCCATTGCAGTGGATGAGAAGGTCGTGGGCGCGGCCCTGGCAAGGAGGACGCAATGCAAGGGTCCTGGTCCGTCATCATGGATGAGAAACGTCCATCTCTACCAGTGGACGACGCGGTCTTGGTAGGCCCTCCGGCATGGTGGAGGACGGCGGCGATGGATGGGGTGGAGGACGGCGGTGATGGATGGGGTGGAGGATGGCGGCGATGGATGGGGTGGAGGACAGCCGCGATGGATGGGGTGGCAGACGGAGGAGGCTGGTGTGGTGATGGTGTTCTAGCACGGACGGTGTATGAATGGGAAAATGGAGGGAGAGGTACGGGGAACAATGTTTTTGGGACGCGCCTGTCTGAAATATGGGGAAGTTATGAACATAGCCCCCGTTTAAAATTTGGATGTCTCATCGGTTGGGGATAGGACGGTAATCTCACATCTGCTTAATATTTGCCAAGAGCGATTTTCGGCAAGGAGAGGGTGTTTTGGCGCCCACGGTATATAAACGGGGCTGATGATGTGTGCTAGAACTACGTCGGTATTTTCCCAAAGAGGAAGGGATGATGGAGCACAACAACGGCAGGTTGCCCTCAGAGATGAGACCAAGGTTATCGAACCAGTAGGAGAACCAAGCAATACTACGTAAACAACACATTCACACAAATAACAAATACTTGCAACCCGCGCGTTAAAGGGGTTGTCAATCCCTTTCGGGTAACGGCACCAGAAATAGGCAAACGGACGTGATAAAAATATGGTAGATGGGATAAATAGATCTCGGATAAAATAAATTGCAGCAAGGTATTTTTGTATTTTTTGTTTAGTAGATCTGAAAATAAAGGCAAAGGCAAATATATTAAAGAAGAGGCCCGAGGGTCGTAGTTTTTACTAGTGGCTTCTCTCGAGAAAAATAGCAAACGATGGGTGAACAAATTACTGTTGGGCAATTGATAGAACTTCAAATAATCATGACGATATCGAGGCAATGATCATTATATAGGCATCACGTCCAAGATTAGTAGACCGACTCCTTCCTGCATCTACTACAATTACTCCACACATCGACCACTATCCAGCATGAATCTAGTGTATTAAGTTCATGGAGAAACAAAGTAATGCAATAAGAACGATGACATGATGTAGATAAGATCTATTTATGTAGAAATAGACCCCATCTTGTTATCCTTAATGGCAACGATACATATGTGTCGGTTTCCCTTCTGTCATAGGGATTAAGCACCGTAAGATCGAACCCATCACAAAGCACCTCTTCCCATTGCAAGATAAATAGATCAAGTTGGCCAAACAAAACCCAAATATCAGCGAAGAAATACGAGGCTATAAGCAATCATGCATATAAGATATCAAAGAAGACTCAAATAACTTTCATGGATAAAAAGAAATATCTGATCATAAACTCAAAGTTCACCGGATCCCAACGAACACATCGCAAAAGAATTACATCATATGAATCTCCAAGAGATCATTGTATTAAGAATAAAACGAGAGAGAGGAAGCCATCTGGCTACTAACTACGGACCCAAAGGTCTGCAAAAGACAACTCACGCATCATCGGAGAGGCACCAATGGAAATGATGAACCCCTCAGTGATGGTGTCTAAATTGGATCTGGTGGTTCTGGACTCTGCGGCGGCTGGAATTGATTTTCGTCGACTCCCCTAGGGTTTTTGGAATATTGGGGGTATTTATAGAGCAAAGAGTCGGTTCGGGAGGCACCCAAGGTGGGCACAACCCACTAGGGTGCGCCTGGGCCTCCAGGCATGCCCTGGTGCGTTGGGCTCCCCTCAGAGCACCCCCTAGGCGCTTCTCTAGCCCACTGGATGTCTTCTGGTCCAAAAAATCCACAAAAAGTTTCACTGCGTTTGGACTCCGTTTAGTATAGATTTTCTGCGATGTACAAAACATGCAAAAACAACAACTGGCACTTGGCACTATGTCAATTGGTTAGTACCAAAAATGATATAAAATGATTATAAAACATCCAAGAATGATAATATAACAGCATGTAATAATAAAAAATTATAGATACGTTGGAGACGTATCAGCATCCCCAAGCATAATTCCTGCTCGTCCTAGAATAGGTAAATGATAAAAATAGGATTTTTGATGTGGAATGCTGCCTAACATGTCATCTCATATTCTTTATAGCATGGACATTTGGACTTTTATATGATTCGAAACAATAGTTTAGTTTTTACATGAGACTTGAATACTCAAGCATATCAACAAGCAACCATGTCTTTCAAAATATTAATGCTAAAATAAGTTATCCCTAGCCCATCATGCTCAATCATTGATCCATTCATGAAACACACTCACATATTAGCTACACCCAATGCTCAAGTATGATCATAGTGCCCCCTAGTTGGTGCTTTATAAGAGAAGATGGAGACTCAAATTAAAAATAAAATTTGCATAAGCTAAAAGAAAGGCCCTTCGTGGAGGGAAGTAGGGATTTGTAGAGGTGCGAGAGCTCAAAACGAAAATGAAGAGATAAAAACATTTTGAGAGGCATACTTTTCCCACCAACGAAAACGACTTAGAGTTCCCCACACTTTCCAAGCTAGATATATCATAGGAGGTTCTTAAACAAAAAATAAAGTTTATTCTTTTTTCCACCATACTTTCACTTTCCATGGCTAACCGTATCCACGGGTGCCTTCCATACCAACACTTTCCAAGGAATTTATTAATTGAAAACATAAAATAAATCCATTTTTCATTTCGGGACTGGGCATCCCTAATACCTTTGCCTTACTCTCATGCAATGACAAGTGAATAAACACTCATCGTGAGAATAACACATCTAGCATGGAAAATATCGGCCATCCCTCACCACCTCGTGAGCGGTACGAGCACACAAAAGAGAAATTAATTTTCAAAATTAGAGATGGCACATACAAATTTGCTTAGAACAGCAAAAGAATACCACATATAGGTAGGTATAGTGGACTCATGTGGCAAAACTGGTTTTAAGGATTTTGGATGCACAAGTAGTGACCATACTTAGTGCAAAATGAAGGTTAGCAAAAGATTGAGAAGCGACCAACCAAGAAACGAATAATCTCATAATTGAGCATTAAGCACAATTAACACCTAATAATGCACCACAAGTAGGATGTAATTTCATTGCATGACTATTGACTTTCGTGCTTGCATAGGGAATCACAAACCTTAACACCAATATTCTTACTAAAGCATAATTACTCATCAACATGACTCACATATCACATCATCATATCTCAAAACTGTTACAAAGAATCAACTTTATTTTGTCCAATGATCTTCATGAAAGTTTTTACTATATCCTTCTTGGATATCTATCACTTTGGAAGTAATTTTCATGTGTTGCTTTTGATAAGCTTAAACAAATATAAGTGAAGATCATGAGCAAAACTTTTCTTTCTCTCAAATTAATTTAAGTGAAGCAAGAGAGAATTTCTTGAAAATTTTACTAATTATCAAATAAATCTAAGTGAAGCAAGAGAGCATTTCTTCAAAAATACTAGAGCACACCATGCTCAAAAAGATATAAGTGAAGCACTAGAGCAATTACATAGCTCATAAAGATTTAAGTGAAGCATAGAGAGAAATTCTAACAAGTCATGGAATAATTTTTGCTCTCTAAAATAGGTGTGTCCAGCAAGGACTTAAGACATAAAACACAGAACAAAACAAGCAAAGACTCATATGATACAAGATGCTCCAAGGAAAACTCATAGTATGTGACGAATAAAAATATAGCTTCGAGTAAAATACCGATGGTCGTTAGAAGAAAGAGGGGATGCCACTCGGGGCATCCCCAAGCTTAGTTGCTTACTTCTCTTTGGATAATAGCTTGGGATGCCATGGGCATCCCCAAGATTAGGCTCTTCTTACTCCTTATTCATTCATCCATAGTAAGATAACCCAAAACTTGAAAACTTCAATCACACAAAACTCAACAAAACCTTAGTGAGATCCGTTAGTATAAGAAAACAAATCACTATTATAAGTACTATTGCAAACCAATTCATATTTTATTATTGCATTATATATACTGTGTTCCAACTTTTCTATGGCAAAAAGTCTTCAAATAAAACCATAGAATCATCAAAACAAGCACACAACGCAAAGAAAACAGAATCTGTCAAAAACAGAACAATCTGTAGCAATCTGTTTATTTTGAATACTTCTGTAACTCCAAAAATAATTACAATTAGGAAGAGCTGAGAAATTTGTATATTAATGTTATTAAAAAAGAATTGGTATTTTATCATGCTCTGGTCAAAAATGAGAATTGTTTTGTGAGCGCAAAAGTTTCTATTTTTCAGCAAGAACAAACAACTATCACCCAAGAAGATCCTAAAGGCTTTACTTGGCACAAGCACTAATTAAAACACAAAAAACACAATCATAACAGTAGCATAATTGTGTTAATACTCAATAACAGGAAGCAAAAAAGAAAAAATAAACTTTATTCATTGGGTTGTCTCCCAACAAGCGCTATTGTTTCACGCCCCTAGCTAGGCATAAAGCAATGATCTAAGTTTTGTCATCTTTGGTATTAGATCCATAAGATGCCCTCATGATTGATTCATATGGTGGACTAATTTTTGTTCTAGGGAAATGTTCCATACCCTTCCTTAGTGGAAATTGGAACTTAATATTGCCTTCTTTCATATCAATCACGGCCCCGATAGTGCGTAAAAATGGTCTACCAAGAATAATTGGACAAGACAGATTGCAATCAATATCAAGAACAATAAAATCTATAAGTACATAATTCCTATTTGCAAGAATAAGAAAATCATCAATTATTGCCATAGGCTTTTTAATAGTATAATTCGCCAAGTGCAAATTTAAAGAACACTCTTCAATATCGGTAACACCAAGCACATCACATAAAGATTTCAGAATTGTAGAAACACTAGCACCCAAGTCACATAAAGAAAAATCCACATAATTTTTAATATTGACTTTTATATTAGGTTCCCATTCGTCATGTAATTTTCTAGGAATTGAAACTTCTAATTTCAACTTTTCTTCTAAAGCTTTCATCATAGCATCAAAAATATGTTTAGTAAAAGCTTTATTTTGTTCATAAGCATGGGGTGAGTTCATCATAGATTGCAACAAAGAAATACAATCAATCAAAGAGCAACTATTGTAATTAAAATCTCTGTAATCCAAAAGAGTGGGCACATCACTAGTTAAAGTTTTGACCTCTTCAAACCCACTTTTATCAATTTTCTCAACAAGATTTTCACCCTCCGAATTATCGGGATGCCTTCTAGCTAAAGTTAACTCTTATTCAGTCCCATTTTGATCAATCTTAATTTTACTAAACAAGGAATCAATAGAAGGAACACCAATCATTTTAAGATCTTCATCACTTTTATGAAAGCAATCACTAGAAAATGTTTTTCTAAGAATTCTCTTCAAGCTCTAAGCATAGCGGTTCTTTTCTTACTTTCATCCATAGAAATATAAAGAGCTTTAATTGATTCCTCAACCTTAGGCAAAAAAATCATCTTGAGATTTTCTACATCATGAGAAATTGTATCAACACTTCTAGACAAATAATCAATCTTATTCAACTTTTCTTCCATTGTAGCATTGAAATTTTTTGAGTGCTTATAAATTCTTTAATATTATTCTCAAGATCACACGTGTTCCTATTATTATTGTAAGAAGGGTTACCATAGGAATTACCATAATTATTAGAGGTATTACTAGGAAAAGGCCTAGATTAAAATTACCTCAATAAGCATTGTTATTGAAGTTGTTTCGTGAGATAAAATTCACATCTACGGCATCACTATTTTGCTCAATCAAAGTAGACAAAGGCACATCATTAAAATCAATAGGAGCACTTTTACTAGCAACCAGTTTCATAAGAGCATCAATTTTTTCACTCAAAGAAGAAATTTCTTCAACCGGATTAACTAGTGATGTGCCATAATATTATCAAGCAATTTGGTTGCTTTACCCAAAGTAATTTCCATAAAAGTACCACATGCGGCGGAATCTAAAAGATTACGAGAAACAATATTCAACACCGCATAAAAAATTGTATGATCATCCAAAGATTTAACCCATGAGTTGGGCAATTCATTAGCATCATTTTCATCCTTTCCTAAGATTGTGCAACATGCTCATGTTCATGTTGCTTGAAATTCATGATCTGGGTTCTAAGGGAAATATTTTTTGTGGGAGGAAAATACTTGGTGATAAAAGAATGTTTGCACTTATTCCAAGAATTGATAATATTGCGAGGCAAGGAAGAAAACCAATTTTTTGCATGATCTCGCAAAGAAAACGGAAATAATTTCAACTTCACAACATCATTGTCCACATCTTTTTTATTTTTCATGTCGCATAATTCCATGAATGTGTTAAGATGGGACGCGACATCCTCATTAGGAGTACCGAAAAATTGATCTTTCATAACAAGATTCAGCAAAGCAGTATTAATATCACAAGACTCCGCACTAGTGGCGGGAGAAGCAATCGGAGTGCCAATAAAATCATTGTTGTTGGTATTTGAGAAATCACACAACTCGGTGTTCTCTTGAGTCATGGTGACTACACAGCAAGATTGCGCTCAAAAGCAGATCTGGCAAGAAAACGGCGAATGAAAAAGAGGGGAATAAAACATGGATGTTTTGTGAACTGGGGGAGGGAAACGAGAGGCAAATGGAAAATAATGTAAATTGCGAGGAGATGAGATTTGTGATTAGGAACCTGGTAGATGTTGATGATGTCTCCCTAGCAATGGCGCCAGACATTCCTTTTGATGTCTACTAGAACTACGTCAAAATTTCCCCAAAGAGGAAGGGATGATGCAGCACATCAACGGTAGGTATTTCCCTCAGTGATGAGACCAAGGTTATCGAACCAGTAGGAAAACCAAGCAACACTACGTAAACATCACCTGCACACAAATAACAAATACTCGCAACCCGACGTGTTAAAGGGGTTGTCAATCCCTTTCGGTTATCGGTGCCAGAAATTGACAAACGGACGTGATAAAAATATGATAGATGGGATAAATATATCTCAGATAAAATAAATTGCAGCAAGGTATTTTTGGTTTGGTAGATCTTAAAATAAAGGCAAAGGAAAATAGATCGCAGAGGAAAATATATTAAAGAAGAGAACCGGGGCCCGTAGTTTTCACTAGTGGCTTCTCTTGAGAAAAATAGCGAATGGTGGGTGAACAAATTACTGTTGGGCAATTGATAGAATTTCAAATAATCATGACGATATCCACGCAATGTTCATTATATAGGCATCACGTCGAAGATTAGTAGACCGACTTGCATCTACTACTATTACTCCACACATCGACCGCTATCCAGCATGCATCTAGTGTATTAAGTTCATGGAGAAATGGAGTAATGCAATAAGAACAATGACATGATGTAGACAAGATCTATTTATGTAGAAATATACCCCATCTTATTATCCTTAATGGCAACGATACATACGTGTCAGTTCCCCTTCTATCACTGGGATCAAGTACCGTAAGATCGAACCCATCACAAAGCACATCTTCCCATTGCAACATAAATATATCAAGTTGGCCAAAGAAAACCCAAATATCAGAGAATAAATAGGAGGCTATAAGCAATTGTGCATATAAGAGATCAAAGAAGACTCAAATAACTTTCATGGATAAAAAGATATATCTGATCATAAACTCAAAGTTCATCGGATCCTAGCAAACACACCGCAAAAGAATTACATCATATGGATCTCCAAGAGACCATTGTATTGAGAATCAAACGAGAGAGAGGAAGCCATCTAGCTACTAACTACATACTTGAAGGTCTACACAAGATTACATACGCATCATTGGAGAGGCACCAATAGACATGATGAACGCCTCCGTGATGGTGTCTAGATTGGATCTGGTGGTTTTGGACTCTGCGGCGGCTGGAATTGATTTTCGTCGACTCCCCTAGGGTTTCTGGAATATTTGGGTATTTATAGAGCAAAGAGTCGGTTCGGGAGGCACCCGAGGTGGGCACATAACGCCAGGGCGCGGGCGCGCCCTGGTGGGTTGTGCTCCCCTCGGAGCCTCTCAGGCGCTTGTCCGGCCCATTGGATGTCTTCTGGTCCAAAAAATCCACAAACATTTTTGGCATTTGGACTCCGTTTGGTATTGATTTTGTGTGATGTAAAAGACATGCAAAAAATAGCAACTGACACTTAGCACTATATTAATAGGTTGGTACCAAAAATTGATATAAAATTGATATAAAATGATTATAAAACATCCAAGAATGATAATATAACAACATGGAACAATAAAAAATTATAGATACATTTAAAATGTGTCAGCTGATAGGTAGGGCGGTTGTGTCACGTCTGAGTGAAGTTACAGACCTGCCCCTATTGAAAATATTTGCCTACATCTATTTCGGCCGAGTCCAGTTTGTTTTGCCATCCACCGCGTATGAATGGGAAATGAAGGGAGAGAAAAAGGTCTTTCGGACGAGCTTGAATCAAATGTGTTTTGCCACCCATGTTTGGCGCCCACCATGTCTGAATGGGCTTAGAGGCGACCCTGTCATGTCTAATTGAAGTTACTAACCTACCCCTATTAAGAGAAGTGGAAATTGGGCCGATGGATTGTCCGTGTAAGGGGTAGACAGTAATTTCCATCTCGCAAACACTAGCTTTGGGCAGCTAACGTGGTAGTGGATATTTTGCCACTTCTTTAGAATTTTGGGACAATATGCATCCACGTTTACCCTAGCAACTAAATTTGAATCCATTTTGTATTCTTATATGAATCTTTATAAACCATTCTATGTTTTTTATATATCTTCAAAAGCACAACAAAGATGTATTCCACTGTCATATATGAATATGATTTACAAATGTCGATACTCGAATTCAGAAGCTAGAATCCAGTTTAAGGTGAATTCAAATATTTGAAACCACTTTATGTCCAACTCAAGTGTAGCAGGTATGACACACACAACATAATGTGTACTCCCATTTAGATATGTACAGAAGCTATGTCTCAAGATTCAAAATACCGAGTCAATCAACCAATAATGTACAAAACTAGCAGACATATAAACACTTATAGAGTATATGGATCAACTAACATACATAAGCCAGGCCGCTATAATTTTTTTGCTAGAAGAGCATCATTTTTTTAGCGAAGCTAGTACAACATCTTGGCCCTTTCAGATGTGTGCCACTTACGGACCATCTATACTAATATTATTGCTTAATGCACATTCAGCCCGATTGGCATATTTGTAGGTCTAGCGCATCAATTAAAATGAAATGTCTCAGAGTCTTATCAATTAATACAGACTCGTGCTAAAAAAATTACAAACCAAAAACCAAAAAACAATTATTACATGATCTATAAAACAAATGGTTTAACCAATTACATGAACAAACAAAACAAATGTTATTCAACGATGGAAAAAACATTTCACCTATGATTTACCAAGATGGAATTTAATTTCCTTTTTCCTTCAAGACTTTAACAATGCGGTCACTCTCAGCTTGCTTCGTTTTGAAATCCACCAAATATTTAATGGTTTTCTTGAGTACTTCTTGTGATTGTGCTGTTTGCTTCCTCAACATGTCAACTTCATCTCTAAGTGCGGAAGTAGAATCTCTTTCTACCAGTAGTTTAGCCTCTAGAGCATCTGCAATTGGCAATTCATGGTGCACGATTGGGCTGGTGCCACTGCTGTGGGATGATACAACATCCATGGAGACCTCACTCTTTGATCTTGGCTAACATGTTTTGCCATTAAAGTTCCGATTGGATTCCGAAAAGTTGAAGTTAGCAAAACATCTCAACTAGGAGATAGAACAGCAAACCAGTTAAACAAACAAGGAATTAAAGTGTAACGACCCGACCCGAATGGATCGAAGTCTTTGTGCTTAAGTGTCATCCTGGATCGGTTTGCTGACACACATAGTACTCGAGGATTTATAACAGAGTACAATCACATGTAAAAAGTAACGTAAATACTATTTCTTCAATCCATATAGCGGAAGTAACAACAAAGTTGTGGAGGCCCAACAACACCAATGACAAAGTTGAGTGTAGACATCGTAACCCTAACGTATCACTTACTCGACGTAAGATTCCCGCAACATGAGACGTTGCAGCTGATACTTCTCCAACGTATCTATAATTTTTGATTGTTCCATGCTATTATATTATCTGTTTTGGATGTTAATGGGCTTTATTTTACACTTTTACATTATTTTTGGGACTAACTTATTAACCTAAGGCCCAGTGCAAATTGTTGTTTTTTTGCCTATTTTAGTGTTTCGCAGAAAACGAATATCAAACGGAGTCCAAACGGAATGAAACCTTCAGGAGCATGATTTTTGGAACAAATGTGATCCAGAGGACTTGCAGTGGACGTCAAGCAACCAACAAGGTGGCCACGAGGCAGGGGGCGCGCCTACCCCCCTTGGGCACGCCCTCCCCCCTCATGGGCCCCTCGTGGCTCAACTGACCTACTTCTTCCTGCTATATATGTTCACATACCCCGAAAACATCCAGGATCACCACGAAACCCTATTTCCACTGCCGAAACCTTCTGTACCCAAGAGATCCCATCTTGGGGCCTTTTTCAGAGCTCCGCCGGAGGGGGCATTGATCATGGAGGGCCTGTACATCAACTCCATGGCCCCTCCGATGATGTGTGAATAGTTTACCTCAAACCTTCGGGTCCATAGTTATTAGCTAGATGGCTTCTTCTCTCTCTTTGGATCTCAATACAAAGTTCTCCTCGATTCTCTTGGAGATCTATTCGATGTAATCTTCTTTTGTGGTGTGTTTGTCGAGATCCAATGAATTGTGGGTTTATGATCAAGATTACCTATGAACAATATTTGAATCTTCTCGGAATTCTTTTATGTATGATTGGTTATCTTTGCAAGTCTCTTCGAATTATCAGTTTGGTTTGGCCTACTAGATTGATATTTCTTGCAATGGGAGAAGTGCTTAGCTTTGGGTTCAATCTTGCGGTGCTCCATCCCAGTGACAGTAGGGGAAACGACACGTATTATATTGTTTCCATCGAGGATAAAAAGATGGGGTTTATACCATATTGCATGGGTTTATCCCTCTACATGATGTCATCCTGCTTAAAGCGTTACTCTATTCTTATGAACTTAATACTCTAGATGCATGCTGGATAGCAGTCGATGTGTGGAGTAATAGTAGTAGATGCAGGCAGGATTCGGTCTACTTGTCACGAACGTGATGCCTATATACATGATCATACGTAGATATTCTCATAACTATGCTCAATTCTATCAATTGCTCGACAGTAATTTGTTCACCACCGTTATACTTATGCTATCTTGAGAGAAGCCACTAGTGAAACCTATGGCCCCCGGGTCTATTTTCCATCATACAAGTTTCCAATCTATTTTATTTTGCAATCATTACTTTCAATTTATATCATAAAAATACCAAAAATATTTATCTTATTATCATTCTCTCTATCAGATCTCACTCTTGCAAGTGGCCGTGAAGGGATTGACAACCCCTTTATCGCGTTGGTTGCGAGGTTCTTATTTGTTTGTGTAGGTACGAGGTGACTCACACGTGGTCTCCTACTGGATTGATACCTTGGTTCTCAAAAACTGAGGGAAATACTTACGCTGCTTTGCTGCATCACCCTTTTCTCTTCAAGGGAAACCAACGCATGCTCAAGAGGTAGCAAGATGGATTTTTGGCGCTGTTGCCGGGGAGATCTATGCCAAGTCAAGACATACCAAGTACCCATCACATCTCTTATCCTTCGCATTACATTATTTGCCATTTGTGTATCATTTTCCTCTCCCCCACTTCACCCTTGCCGTTTTATTCACCCTCTCTTTCCATTCGCCTCTTTTTCGCTTGCTTCGTTGTTATGGCTAGTACTTTATCTACTCCTTTGTCTCCTGAGAATAAAGTTCTTAATTTTAAACAAAGGGAGGGAGAAAATCTAAAAGATGCTTGGTACAGAATTTGCAATGCGCAAAATAGATCTACTAGGAAGCAATCTACTTCCGTTCTTCTTCGCAATTTTTATGTAGGCATCACTCCATGGAATAGATATATTCTTGATACCATTACCGGAGGAAATTTCTTGGGTAGCCATACTTTTGATTCTTATAATGCTATGATAGATTTGTTTGTCCCACCACCTCTTTTGGTTAATGGAACTATTTTAACTTTGGAACACATGATGCAACGACTTGAAATTATTGAAAATAAAGTTGCCACCATAGAGTTGATTGAAAATTTGGATAGAAAGATCCATAACCAAATTACCCAATATGGATCTAAGGTAGGAGTTGCTCTTAAAATTTTTAAAGGAAAGGAACCTATGGTTAATGAAAAGATAGATCAAGATTCCACTAGAATTGATAAAATTGAGGATATTATTACCAACCTAGGGTCTGCCTTTTCTTCCATGAAAAACACTCCTTCTAATGCTAAGATTGCCAAATTGATTTATGTTCCTAAAAATAAGGGTGAAACTTCTAGTAAGGGAAATGCGGACCTCAAATCCATAAGTGTTTACCCCAACTTTCTCGCTATCCTTAAGTAACCTTTTGGTACAAATGATTTTCTCGATTTCGTGCCTAGGAGTTTGATAATTAATAAATATAAAGAAACTCCTAGGAGTTATAGGTGTCTTATTGAAGAATTTCCTACCAAAGATGGCAATACCTAGATTTATCCTCGCTTTTATGCCTAGCTAGGGGCGTTAAATGATAGCGCTTGTTGGGAGGCAACCCAATTTTATTTTTATTCCTTGATTTTTATTACTCTTTAGTAATAAATAATTTATCTAGCCTCTGTTTTTCTTGTGTTTTTTGTGTTTAATTACTGTTTGTGCCAAGTAGAACCATTGGGAAGACTTGGGGAAAGTCTTTTTGATCTTGCTGTAAACAACAGAAACTTTAGCACTCACGAGAATTGCTGCCATTTTTTTACTGGAGAGTGTTATTTAGTTAATTATTTTTGCAGATGATTAATAGATAAATTCCTCACGTCAATCAATTTATTTTAGAATTTTTGGGGTTCCAGAAGTATCCGAAACCTACAGATTACTACAGACTGTTCTGTTTTTGACAGATTTTGTTTTTCGTGTGTTGTTTGCTTATTTTCATGAACCTATGGCTAGTAATAGAGTTTATGAACCATATAAAAGTTGGAATACAGTAGTTTTAACGCCAATATAAATAAATAATGAGTTAATTACAGTACCTTGAAGTGGTGGTTTGTTTTCTTTTACTAACAGAGCTCATGAAGATTCTCTTTTAAGTTTTGTGTTGTGAAGTTTTCAAGTTTTGGGTAAAGATTTGATGGATTATGGAACAAGGAGTGGTAAGAGACTAAGCTTGGGTATTCCCAAGGCACCCCAAGTTAAAATCCAAGGACAACCGAAAGCATAAGCTTGGGGATGCCCTGGAAGGCATCCCCTCTTTCATCTTCGTCCATCGGTAACTTTATTTGGAGCTATATTTTTATTCGCCACATGATATGTGTTTTGCTTGGAGCGTCTTGTATGATTTGAGTCTTTTCTTTTTAGATTACCACAATCATCCTTGCTGTACACACCTTTTGGGAGATACACACATGAATTGGAATTTATTAGAATACTCTATGTGCTTCACTTATATCTTTTGAGTTAGATAATTTTTGCTCTAGTGCTTCGCTTATATCTTTTAGAGCACAGCGGTG
This sequence comes from Triticum aestivum, assembly GCF_018294505.1. Classification (NCBI taxonomy): domain Eukaryota; kingdom Viridiplantae; phylum Streptophyta; class Magnoliopsida; order Poales; family Poaceae; genus Triticum; species Triticum aestivum. The sequence goes on from NC_057797.1 coordinate 447,150,163, forward strand.
GTTCTATTTTATAGAAGTAATTGATCTCTCATGATTAACTTATATCATTTTGAGAGTCCTTTAGAACAGCATGGTAATTCACTTTGGTTATAAATTTTAAATGCTAAGAGAAGTTGGATGCTTGATAGTTTGTTTTGAGATATAAAGGTGGTAATATTAGAGGTGTGCTAGTTGAGTAATTGTGAAATTGATGAATACTTGTGTTGAAATTGGCAATTCCCATAGCATGCATGTATGGTAAACGTTATGTGACAAATTTGAAGCATGGGGTGTTCTTTGATTGCTTTCCTTATGAGTGGCGGTCGGGGACGAGCGATGCTCTTTTCCTACCAATCTATCCCCCTAGGAGCATGCGCGTAGTGCTTGGTTTTGATGACTTGTAGATTTTTACAATAAGTATGTGAGTTCTTTATGACTAATTTTGAGTCCATGGATTATACACACTCTCACCCTTCCATCATTGCTAGCCTCTTCGGTACCGTGCATTGCCCTTTATCACCTTGACAGTTGGTGCAAACTTCGCCGGTGCATCCAAACCCCGTGATATGATACGCTCTATAACACATAAGCCTCCTTATATCTTCCTCAAAACAGCCACCATACCTACCTATTATGGCATTTCCATAGCCATTCCGAGATATATTGCCATGCAACTTTCCATCGTTCCATTTATTATGACACGCATCATCATTGTCATATTTCTTTGCATGATCATGTAGTTGACATCGTATTTGTGGCAAGGCCAACATGCTTAATTTTTCATACATGTCACTCTTGATTCATCGCAATCCCGGTACACCGCCGGAGGCATTCACATAGAGTCATATTTTGTTCTAAGTATCGTGTTGTAATTCTTGAGTTGTAAGAAAATAAAAGTGTGATGATCATCATTAGAGCATTGTCCCATGTGAGGAAAGGATGATGGAGACTATGATTCCCCCACAAGTCGGGATGAGACTCTGGATGAAAATAAAAAAAAAGATAAAAAAGAAAAGAGGCAAAAGAAAAAAAAGGCCCAAAAAAGATAAAAAGAGAGGAGGGACAATGTTACTATCCTTTTTCCACACTTCTGCTTCAAAGTAGCACCATGATCTTCATGATAGAGAGTCTCTTATTTTGACACTTTCATATACTAGTGGGAATTTTTCATTATAGAACTTGGCTTGTATATTCCAATGATGGGCTTCCTCAAATACCCTAGGTCTTCGTCAGCAAGCGAGTTGGATGCACACCCACTTAGTTTCTTTGATGAGCTTTCATATATTTATAGCTCTAGTGCATCCGTTGCATGGCAATCCCTACTCCTTGCATTGACATCAATCGGTGGGCATCTCCATAGCCCATTGATTACCGCGTCAATGTGAGACTTTCTCCCTTTTTGTCTTATCACACAACCTCAATCATCATATTCTATTCCACCCATAGTGCTATGTCCATGGCTCGCGCTCATATATTGCGTAAAAGTTGAAAGAGTTTGAAAAGGCTAAGTATGAAACAATTGCCTGGCTTGTCATCGGGGTTGTGCATGATGAGAGCATTTTGTGTGACGAAAATGAAGCATGACCAAACTATATGACTTTGTAGGGATAAGTTTTCTTTGGCTATGGTATTTTGATAAGACATAATTGCTTGATTAGCATACTTGGAGTATTACTATTTTTATGTCAACAATAAACTTCTATCTTGAATCTTTAGGATCTGACAATTCATGCCACAATAGAGAAAAATACATTCAAGAATATTCTACAAAGCATCCCACATCAAAAATTATGTTTTTATCATTTACCTACTCGAGGACGAGCAGGAATAAATCTTGGGGATGCTGATACGTCTCCAACGTATCTATAATATTTGATTGTTCCATGCTATTATATTATCTGTTTGGATGTTAAGGGGCTTTATTTTACACTTTTATATTATTTTTGGGACTAATCTATTAACCCAAGGCCTAGTGCGAATTGCTATTTTTTGCCTATTTCAGTGTTTCGCAGAAAAGGAATATCAAATGGAGTCCAAACGGAACGAAACCTTCGGGAGCGTGATTTTTGGAACAAATGTGATCCAGAGGACTTGGAGTGGACGTCAACCAACCAACGAGGTGGCCACGAGGAAGGGGGCGCGCCTACCCCTTGGGCGTGCCCTCCCCCCTCGTGGGCCCCTCGTGGCTCAACCGACCTACTTCTTACTCCTATATATGTTCACATACCCCGAAAACATCCAGGAGCACCATGAAACCCTATTTCCACCACCGCAACCTTCTGTACCCAAGAGATCCCATCTTGGGGCCTTTTCCGGAGCTCCCCTGGAGGGGGCATTGATCACGGAGGGCCTCTACATCAACTCCATGGCCCCTCCGATGATGTGTGAGTAGTTTACCTCAGACCTTCGGGCCCATAGTTATTAGCTAGATGGCTTCTTCTCTCTCTTTGGATATCAATATAAAGTTCTCCTCGATTCTCTTGGAGATCTATTTGATGTAATCTTCTTTTGCGGTGTGTTTGTCGAGATCCAATGAATTGTGGGTTTATGATCAAGATCAAGGTTGTCAGAATCGAGATTTTGAATCGGATCGGAGCTCTGATGGTAGAATCGTAAATCGTAGAATCTTCACTACCAGGATCATAGAAACATAGATTTTATGAACTAAAATCGTAGAATCATATGGGTAAGTTTGGATCGTAAAGTCGTAGAATCGTACAACAGAATCGCGATTCTAACAACCTTGATCAAGATTATATATGAACAATATTTGCATCTTCTCTGAATTCTTTTATGTATGATTGGTTATCTCTGCAAGTCTCTTCGAATTATCAGTTTGGTTTGGCCTACTAGATTGATCTTTCTTGCAATGGGAGAAGTGCTTAGCTTTGGGTTCAATCTTGTGGAGCTCGATCCCAGTGATACTAGGGGAAACAACACGTATTGTATTGTTGACATCGAGGATAAAAACATGGGGTTTATATCATATTGCATGAGTTTATCCTTCTACATCATGTCATCTTTCTTAAAGCGTTACTCTATTCTTATGAACTTAATACTCTAGATGCATGCTGGATAGCGGTCGATGTGTGGAGTAATAATAGGAGATGCAAGCAGGAGTCGGTCTACTTGTCACAGACGTGATGCCTATATACATGATCATACCTAGATATTCTCATAACTATGCTCAATTCTATCAATTGCTCGACAGTAATTTGCTCACCCACCGTAATACTTATGCTATCTTGAGAGAAACCACTAGTGAAACCTATGGCCCCGGGTCTATTTTCCATCATACAAGTTTCCAATCTATTTTATTTTGCAATCTTTTCTTTCAATTTATATCATAAAAATACCAAAAATATTTATCTTATTATAATTATCTCTATCAGATCTCACTCTTGCAAGTGGCCGTGAAGGCATTGACAACCCCTGTATCGCGTTGGTTGCGAGGTTCTTATTTGTTTGTGTAGGTACGAGGTGACTCGTGCATGGTCTCCTACTGGATTGATACCTTGGTTCCCAAAAACTGAGGGAAATACTTACGCTACTTTGCTGCATCACCGTTTCCTCTTCAAGGGAAAACCAAGGCATGCCAAGAGGTAGCAGTAGCCATGTAGGTCGGTACATTGAATGTATTGGCAATTTCACACCATAGAATAATAATGAGAATGTCCATCTCTATATGCATATTTGGCTGATGGAGGCTCTAAGTTTAATTTTGCATAAAGCTAATTTTTCCCTACAACATAGGAATAAATTTTTATTACTACAAAGTTCATGCCATTATTGATATGGTTCCTCCAACTCAATCCCAAAATTACCAAGATTTTAATAACCCAATTCATTCATTAAGTAAAGTGATGAGATCAACCAATAATTCACTTCTAGATACTCAAGTTGTCCATAACCGGGGACATGGCTAATCATGATTAGTTTGTACACTCTATAGAGGTTTGCGCACTTTTCCCCAGAAGACTCGATCTCCTCCGTTGAATTCCTCGCACTGCCTGATGTTTGAGAACCGGAAGATCGAGACATAGTATTTTGTCCCCTTAATCGATAGATAGGCCGGTACACCTACAATCCCCCTACATCTGCTAGCCTATCATGGAAAGGTTTCCCACAACTTACTCAATGTCGCCAGAGCCCATAATGGCTTGTGGATGCACACGGAAGTTTCTAGGCATGAAATATCGTATGATCCCTTTGATCCTGGGTGGCATTCCATAGGATGATCTCACGGGTCCTCCGAGATCCCCTTGGGCAAGCACTGGTTTCTCCAGGGTGCCCCAACCATTCCACCCAGATGTGTGTTGATGTTGCCACCTTAAGTTACCCTTAATTATTATTACTCTCGCAACTTTCATGAATCTCACATACTAATCCCCATCTACGAGCATGGCTAAGAAATATGTAGCATAACGTGTATTCCTGGGGTATTTCAAAGATCATAGGTTCCTACCTCATAAAATACATAGCAAAGCCCAATTCCCAACTCATGCAAATTTGTAAGGGTGAACTAATGCATAGTAAAACCGGGTATAGAAAAGTACGATCAAGGTGTGAACTTGCCTTGTATTGTTGATGAAGATTCTTCGCTCTCATAATTCCAGACAGTTCTACTCGTCACACTCTGATCAATCTATCGTAAGCAAGCAATTTTATCCACACATAAGCAATCACTCAAAGACCCAAAAAATGCAAAGGAAGACTACAAAAACTCCAAAAGAACCAAATCAAATTATTTTGCAAGATCAGATCATAATTTTGGTCAAAAAGAGTGGTGATGGCTCAAGATGTTAGATTATGCCTAGGTATTCAATTTGAAAAGGACTCAATTGAAAAAATGCTACACTTTACAAGCTATGATCAAGTGAAGCTTCAAGTTCAAATTTGAATCGTTCAAATTTTAAAAGATGAAAATTTGAAACTAGTGATGCTACTGGATGTAGGAAGTCAATATGAAAATGTAGGAAAAAGAATTACTAGATTGAAAATAACGGATCAAGTAATTCAACATAGCATTGAATTTGCTTAGAATGTTGTGTAACAACTCTTTGGTGGACTAGTAGAATAACTGACTAAGATCAAAATTATATGTTGAAAAGATGACACTAATTGTGTGAACGGAAAGATTACTTCAATACGAAACCGATGCAGTTGGGTTCATCGGAAACGGAAGTACGGATAAAAAGATATGATCGAAAGAAATTTAAGTATGAATCTGAACAAATTTCGAAATTTGATAGTTGCAAAAAGTTTATTTGATAGATTCACTAGATAGGTGGAATGAAGACGAAAATATTGGAGTTGGTTTCGTATAATTTGGATAAACGAGTAAAAAGTTATGCTATTTGAAAAATCAGGGTAAAGTTGTTTTACGGAAGAAAAAAAGCTATGGCTAAGAGAATTCTAGTCTTAGAATGTAAATACAGAGACTAATTTATAAATCTAATTATTCTGTCATACACTAATCTAAAAATAATAAGCTATGGGAGTATAAAAAATATGAAGAAAGATACCTTTATAAGATAGAAAAAAGACGACTTTGGAGAGAGGAGACAACTTTCACAAGTCCCGCCGGAGAGAAGAAATAATATTTATCTTTTGTGAAGCTAGTCAAACCAAATTATTTATTTAACCCGCAATGGATGATTTTTGGGGTTCTATAGTTCTATATTTATAGGTGAAAGAGAGGCTTGGAGGTCAAAGGCTAGGCAATGTGGGACTAAACATACACGAAAAGAAAATAAATAGAGACGAAAAAAGAGGCGCTCGCATCGGCCTAAAAGTGTTTGGCTGGCCGCGCGCGTTGTAGTATTTTTTTAAACAAAATTCGGCCAATGTGAAAAAAAAAGAAAAAATGGCTGGCTGGGCTTGGCCCTTGTAGGAGAGAAGAAGAAAAATGATGGGGCGCCTGATGCCACTATGCTGCGCATGTGGGCGAAAGTTAGTTCCAGGTGCACACACAGTTTTTTTTAAATAGAAACAGAAAGTTAGTTCCAGGTGCACACAGTTTGTACATAGGCATATTATATATCAAAATTTTCAGAAAAAGATTTCCTAAATGATGAACATATTTCTGGTGGCAAATAAATTCCAAAAAATTAAATAAAGCGAACAGTACTGGTGGTTCATTCAAAAACCAAATAAAAAATATTTTAAAATACCAAAATGATTTCAAACTCATTTTTCTCTACTTTTCTGCTGTAGGGAATCATTTTACCCTGTTTTCCATATATTTTATTTTTGGAGAAAAATAATTTCAATAAAAACCGAATAACTCCAAATTGAAAGTGGGTTTCAAAATAACTTTAAAGGGACTTTCAATTTGATTCTTTGAAACTTCCAACTCTCTTTCTTAGCATTTGAAGAAGTAATTTTATCTTCTCTCATGAAACTCATTGAGTTGCATAAATTTTCTGAATTTGAAATATTTCAAAATGGAATTCAAATCTTTTCAAAACCCTTTTTATTTATTTAAATGAAAGAAGTCATATCATCTTCACTCTAGGGTTTTGTGATGAAATGAATATGAATTCATGGATATCATAAATGCAAGGTGAAAGTTTGAGAAAGTCATTTCATTCCCTCTCATTCAACTTTCAAAAAGTTTCAAATTTCACTCAATTTTACACAAGCAACCACACCACAATCAACCAAACAATCAAAACTATTCATTTAGGCCCCGTTCGGATCCTCTCCTACTCCCAGCTTCTTTGGTCGGCACGTGGAGTCATCCCAAACGCGGCAGCTCCTGGAAGCCAGTTTCACGGAGCGAACTTCCCTCGTAGTGCAAAAACGAGAAGCGGGTCGAACCTAGCTTCAAAAATGGAAGGAGGCGGAGTTGGACGTAATTACCAGATATGCCACCGCCAAGTGAACTCTGGGGCAGCGTACCGGTTCGATCGATATGTTTCTCTCACGTATATGTTCTCTCCCATATGAGAAACCACCTAACTGGGCTTTATGCTTGCTTCCTGGGCTGCCGGCCCATGTAGACGGGAGCTAGAGAGCATCCGCGTGCTGCCGAAGTGTCGAACGCATCGCTGGCTCCGCCAAGAAGCTGGCTAGCGCTGCCTCCCCGAGAAGCTGGCCACTTTGGGAAGCCAGCAGACTTCCGAACGGGCCCTTAATATAACATTCCAAAATTTAGAATTTTGGGATGTTACATAAAGTGTTTCAATTGGATGATGAAAAGTAGTTATTAACATCATTGTAACCGGTTGTAGCTGCAAAGTAGTTAAACAAACAAGTTTTGCAAAAGGTACCTGTTGTGGCATTGGAGTTTATCTTGGATCCTGAAAAGTTGAGTAGCCAGTAACGTGATTAGAGCAACCAGTTGCATCAGCCAAGCAGATAAACAAACAAATTTTGCAAAAGGAATCTGTTGTGGCATTGGAGTTTCTCTTGGATCCTGAAAAGTTGATTAGTCAATAACTTGATTAGAGCAACAAGTTACAGCAGCAAACCTGTTAAACAAATATATTTTTGAAAATTACCTGATGTGCAATTGGACTTTCAATTGGATCTTGAAAACTTGAAGTTGGTAAGATGATTACAGCAATCAAAGCAGGTAAACAAGGAAGTTTCTGAAAACATACCTGTTACGCCAACGGAGTTTCAGTTGGATCATGCAAACTTGGATGTTAGCAATGATAAATAAAGTGTTGCAAGAGCCATAATAAACTAACATCAAACTAGTAAAACTAATCAGTTTTGGCAACGTATTTAATTACACATGAACTAGTAAAACTAATAAGTTCTTGGCAACGTATTAAAATAACAAGTCAGTATTGTTTACCAGCAACACAGACATTTGTAAATTTCTTTGATGTAAGCAAAATGATTCTTACACACACACACACACAAACAAACACACACACACACACTCACACATATATATAGTAACATCCCAAATTTTCAATTTGGAATGTTATACATAGGTCATTCTTGCATATCATATTTTATTGCATTTTTGTTCCGCAATCCTCGAAATCCTAAGCAACTCAAAGACCCTCGTAGAGAGTTGGGGATTTCTCGGTTTTCATATTTGATTTTTATCAAATAAGGAAACGAGGATTTTTGATTTTAATTATTTTCTCTCCAGAAAGTATTTCATATTAAAATCTATGAGAGGAGATAATATGACTTCTCCGAATTAACTGAAATATTGGAGGAAAATATTAAAATCATTTATTTGATTTTATTCAGATTTATTTGGATTTTATTTGCATTAGAAAAATTGCACGTTTTCAAAATTGCATTTTAGGGCCAAGAAAATGTTCATCTCATCCTAAATATTTTATTTAGACGGTGAAAATTTGTTTTGGCATTTTTAGATTTTTTTTTCTAGGATTTATTTTCTGTTCAGCAAAATTGTTTTTTTAACTTCCAGCCGACTGGGCCAAAACCCAGCCGGGCCGGCCCATCTCCCGCCGCCGCTGACTTGGAGGCGTCCGAGCCGGACTCCACCGCCGCCGCCACCTTGGCTCCTCCTCCAAGCCGAGCCCCCCCTTTATATACTCCCCCCGAGCCTGCCACCACCACCCCGCGCTGCCGCAGCCACCCACCGCCGCCGCAGCCGCCTGCGCCGCCCGCAACCCTGCGCCGCCGCCCCGCGTCGCCGTTGCCCGCACCGCCCCGCAAGCCCCGCCTCGCTGGAGTTACCTCGCCCAAGAGGTAACGCGCCGATCCGCCGCCGCTGGTTTTTTTAAGAAACCGATTCGGTTTTTTTAGAAAACCCTAGTTCGTTTTTTAGATCGGTTCGCCGGTTTTCCCGGTTCTTTTATTTAGCGGACGTTCGTCCGTACGTTCGTTTCAACGAACAGTTTTCGCTCGTTAGTTACAGATAACGAACGCTCGAACGTTAGTCTGTTCGTCACTTTTCTTTTTATCAGATTTTTTCGTGATTATTCTCGATCCCGATTTCTGATCCGATTTTCGTTTCTGTTTATTTTTTCGCTCGTTAGTCGGAATCAGGCGATTCAAGCGCCTAGATCTTTGTCTCGAGACCCTCTTTCCACTTAACCAACTTGAACAAGATTTTGGTACTGTAAAATTTGACCTAGGTTCAGATTAGTAAATGGATCTTGTTTCTTTTGCCGTTTGAGTTTCGTTGCTCCGTTTGGTTTGATTCTTTTTGCAAACCGGAGTTCTTAAGTTGAACTTTCTGGTTAGATCTTCTTTTTTGAGGTTTACCCATGTTTTCTTTGCTTGATTGCTTATGTATGCTATTGTTTGTTTGCGATAGAATTCCCGGAGTGTGAAGCATGTTATTTGGAGTCTCTAGGTTACACGGATCATCAGCAAGGCAAGTAACAGATTGATCATACTCTTTCCATACCCAGTTTTTATGCATTAGTTCCAATCCTCAAACATTGCATGATTAGGATGTCATTAACTTGTGGGTTGGGAAGTAGTTGATGAGGTAAAACCTATTGCCCTGTTATATTCAAACCCTTGGGAGTTACTTCTACGCGTTGCTTATATTGCTATGCTATGCTCGTAGAGGTGGGTTGGGTTTGAGTGAAATTCATGACAGTTGTGAGATTGTTAATTAATGGTTCAACTTAAGGTGGCAACTTAAATACATATCTGGGTGGATTGAGGCACCTGGAGTACCCAGTGTTGCCTGTATTTTTTTGGAAATCACTGAGTACCCGTGTGATCTTCCTATGGACCGCCACCCAGGCTCAAAGGGAACTGAGATTATTCATGCTAGAAACTTCCGTGTGCAGCCACAAGCTATTATGGGCTCTAGCATAGTTGAGTAAGTTATGTAAAGCTCTTGAAGAGGCAGATCAGCAGGTAGAGGGATGTAGGTTTGGTATGGTCTATCCGGAGTAGAGAGTTAATGTTTCTGAAAGACTGTGTCTGGGTCATCCGTTTCTCAAACACCATGTAGTGCAAGAAATCCAACAGAGGCGATCGAGTCTTGTGGGGAGAAGTGTGCAAACCTCTGCAGAGTGTACAAACTAATCATGGTTAGTCGTGTCCCCGGTTATGGACAATCTTGAGTATCTAGTACTTGGAGTATCTTAAGTATCTCATCACTTTTAATTAATATTGTTGGGTTGTTAATCACTTTAATTGGGATTGAGTTGGAGGAACCTTCTCAATGATGTTTCAACCACCATGATAGTTAAATTAAAATCTATTCCTTTGTTGTAGGAAAAAATTGGCTTTTTCGCAAAAACTATAACCATAGAGCTTTCCACCAGCAATATATGCATGTAGTGGTAGCATTATTCTGTTCTTACTCTACTGTGTTATATTGCCAGCATATTCCATGTGCTGACCCATTTTTGGGCTGCAACGTATTATGTTGCAGACTTTTTAGATGAGGAGTAAGGTTCGTTAGGTCGTTGCCATGCAGCTCAGCTATGCCGTTGGAGTTGATGGACTCACTTTATCTTCCAAAGCCTTCCGTTGTTATCGTCTTAGATGGCCTTAAGCCATATTTACTGTAATAAGTTCTCTTTTGAGACATTCGATGTAATAAGTGTGTGATTGCTACTCTGTTATAAATCCTTCGAGTACTATGTGTGTCAGCATTACCGATCCAGGGATGACACTGAAGCATAAAGAATTGACCGTTTGAGGTCGGGTCGCTACATATATATAAGTTAAAAAGACGTTATCCCTCATATAAACCTGACAATTATCTATCTATGAACATGCAAACATTGCCAGTGCTACAAGTGATAACGGCAATCTATTTAAACAAACAGGGTATCAAAAAATAAATTACACATGAATTTTGTTGCACCCTGGAAGTAAATTTGACCAGCTATCTATGTGATTAAGTAGCAATTTAAGTTCATGCAAACAGGTAATTCTTAACAGTAAGTATCAAACACATAGATAGGCGCAGTCCATAATATGATTAACAGGCTATGGCTTTATGTAATTAGTAGCAAACTAAATTAAGCCAAGCAACTTAATTGAATTTTTTTGCAATCAGTGGCTAACTAAAATTCCGAGAAGCAGGTAATTGAACTTACGCTAGCTCTTTGTACAGGCACAGTGCAACTTCTTTTTCGCTTACAAGGTTCTATGAACGAGTCCATTGCATCAGTTGCTTGGATATGCAGTCCCAACACTTCTTTCTTCCCACACTACATTGCTAAGTCGAATGGTTAATTTGATAAGACGGTGCGTCCTTGATATGTTATATGAGGACGGGTTGTCAGACTAGTTGTAGCAACACACATCACACTCTATTACTGTATATTTCATGCCATTACATTTGGCATCTCAAGATCTAAGCAATCTACAATGGGATGAAAAGACTGGCATCCTTCACATTATTGGCAAACTCAGTTCATAGAAACAAGCAATTCGACCATTCTGTGGGTAAATCAAAAGTGCCACTGGAATATTTTTCACTACCCTAATCATACTCGCAAAAAGGGGCGACGCCACCATAGGGGCTAGTATGAGCGGCCGCTTTGGGTGGCTAGAAAGTGTGCATCTAGTTTGAGTCGTCCAGGTTGGCCCAGGCTAGTTTTGTTCGTCCTAGCACATGAGTAGGCAATGTAAAAAATAAATAAAAACATTTCAATTTGGATGGGCCAATAATGTAAGTGCAAGGCAGGCCCTATAGCAGGCTTGCGACCCAAACGAGCGCCTCCCATGTCGATCGACGACAGGAAAAATCCCCAATTCGTTCGCTCCAGCCTCCAGTCTGGTTCACTCCTAACCTAGCCGCCGTTGGACAGACCGACACAACACTTCCTCGCGCCCTTGTTGAACGCTTGTCGTCGGGATTCAAGCGAATGGAACTATGGAAGGACAAGAAGATGAAGATCCAACCCTGGGTGTAGCCTACGTGGGAGGCAGTGGCGGCAACACGGGCATGGCATCGAGCTTGCGCAAACGGACAGTCGCAGCCTGCAAGATCAGCATGTGCAACGAGCAGGTACATCACATCCTTGATTATATCTATTTGAACTATTCAATTTCTGGCCAATAGTTAAACCTGGCAGTGTTGTAAAACTGCATGTATGTAGGGAATCTATGAGAAAATGGAACCAATTTCTTCTTATTTTATAAATCCCCCAATCAATACTGAACTGACTGAACCTGATGTGTCTAATCAAGTTTCCGGTGGAAACATACAAGCTCATGTTATTCTTGATCCTGAAGTGTCTAATGAACACACTGCTAATTAAGGATTTGATGCAAACATTTTACATGCTCCTGGTGATGAACATATAGTGTCTAATGAGGGATCTAATGCAAGCATTTTGCAAGCTCCCATTGAAGGATTTAGTGTCTAATGATGATCTGCTATGTTGAGAGAGAGATTTGCAGGAATTGATGACAAGAAAATTATAGTACATTTTCATGGCTTGAGGAAACGTCGAGGCCATCTACCAGAAAGTCCCCGTATCATGACAAGGCAGCATAAATACTATTCTAATATGTAGTTTGAAACTATTGGCATACTTGTGCAGGATAGATATATTGAATGCAGTTTGCGCACTGGTTATTTGTGCAATTACACTTGGATATTTTTAGCTAGAGAACAAATAATTCAAGAAGGTACAGTCCATGTTAGTAGTCCTTGTACACCATGTTGCATTTTGTGTTTTTGGTGCTTACATCATTTAGTGTTTTATAATCTGGAACTACTTTGGATCATTAGCTGGTTCTCAAAGTGCACGTAGCTTCACATTTCTCAAGTTATGTTGATTTCCGGAGTGCAAGTGCCTTCATATTTTTTTAAGTTAAATTTTCGTCTCCTAGTAACTTGAATTCGTGGATCCGCCACTTCACACAAATCATACATGCAGGCCAGTATGAATTAAAAGAAATGCAGGGACTTACGCTAGCTCGTTGTACAGGCTCACTTCAGCTCTGCTTGTGCTTGGGATATTCCATGTTACCACTGGCTTGGATGTGCAGGCCTTGTGCTCCTTACATCCCCCTCTGCATTTTTGACACGGCAAATGGTTGATGAAATGAGAGGAATTGACCTTACTGTTGTACTGGAGGACAGGTACTTACAAGGTTTTACTGGTGTGCAGGATGTGTACCAGATCCCGTAGTGCCGTCATGCTTCGCTAAAAAATGGTTTTGCTTGTTTCAGATGATATCTCTAGAAGAAAGAAGAGTTAAAGTCGGAGTTGTGTAGGCGTGTAAGCTAAGAGGGCAGTAAAAATATATCCAAACATCGTCGGAACAGTGCACAAGGGAGTGATATGTGGATACCTAGTTCGAGCCAGCGTTTGGGCATGCTCGCCAAGCTAGAGTGCGGGTCACTTCGGAGCCGTTGAGGGTGATGCGCTGGCATTGGTTGGCCGCACCCGGATGCATATCTTGAGCGGCAGTGGAGCGCTACAATGCGGTGGATGAGGCCGTTCATGAAGCCCAAACAACTTTAGGGGGTGGAGGTGCGGCGATGTGCTCGGCGAAGTAGCCCTGGTGAGGTGGGAGACAACATCGGTGAAGCGCACCTGATGCGGTGGAAGTCGGTGTCTGTGAGGCACGTCGGTTGCGGCGGCCGATGTTGTCGGTGGACCACCCGGTGCGGTGGACGAGGGTGTAGATGAGGTAGCTCTGTTGTGGTGGTGAAGCACGACCATCATCTTCGTCATCGTTGTCCGGCACAGAGGTGGGGAAAGAGATGAGATGAGGGGCGATTCATACTTTGCTTGGGTTGGCGGTGAATTAGGGATTTGAGCGCTCTGCGCGCGAAATGGGACGGTGGAGAAGGGAGATTTTGCAGGGCTGGAATTGGGCCCGCCATATATTTCAATCCGAAATGTGGAAGCGAGAACTTTTGTTGTCGTCGTTCTTTTTTTCTTAGGCCGGGGGGGAGGGATGAGGGAGGGAGGGGGGGTGGGTGGCTTGGTGCTAGCTTCCATATGACACACGCGACCACCACGCCACGACCCAGGTCTGCCTGATGCGCCTACAATTGAGAATGCAAATGAATCTTCTTTCATTTGCAAACGAATCTGTATGTATTACCATGCCCGTGTTTTCCTAGCAAATAATTAGTCATTCAAAACGAGAAACTATAAATTAAATAATGAGGAGTTGTTTGAATTAGAGTGCGTGTCACATAGCGATCTCCCATTCTAACATGGATTTCGCATTTCACGGTATCCATGCTACTTTTTTAATACAAATTCATATGTATAACTTGAACACTGTTGGTGTCAAAACCGGCAGATCTCGGGTAGGGGGTCCCGAACTGTGTGTCTAGGCCGGATGGTAACAGGAGGCAAGGGACACGAAGTTTTACCCAGGTTCGGGCCCTCTCGATGGAGGTAAAACCCTACGTCCTGCTTGATTAATATTGATGATATGGGTAGTACAAGAATAGATCTACCACGAGATCAGAGAGGCTAAACCCTAAAAGCTAGCCTATGGTATGATTGTTGATGTGTATGTTGTCCAACGGACTAAAACCCTCCGGTTTATATAGACACCGGATAGGGTTAGGGTTACATAGAGTCGGTTACAATGGTAGGAGATATGAACATCCGTATCGCCAAGCTTGCCTTCCACGCCAAGGAAAGTCCCTTCCGGACACGGGATGGAGTCTTCAATCTTGTATCTTCATAGTCCAGGAGTCCGGCTGAAGGTATAGTTCGGCTATCCGACCACCCCCTAATCCAGGACTCCCTCAGTAGCCCCTGAACCAGGCTTCAATGACGACGAGTCCGGCGCGCAGATTGTCTTCGGCATTGCAAGGCGGGTTCCTCCTCCAAGTACTTCATAGAAAATTTTGAACACAAAGATAGTGTCCGACTCTGCAAAATAAGTTTCCACATATTGCCATAGAGAGAATAATATTTACACAAATCTAATCTGCTGGCGTACTCCGTAGTGTGACATCACACTACGGCCAAGCTTTTATTCAAACCGTTTTACTGTCCCATCTTAGCGCGTTATGCGAGGCGGTTTCCTTGGCACGTCTTGTTAAAGCAGAGATCGTGTCCCCTTATTCCGGGATTCTCATCAATACGTGCGTGGGTAACCCAACCGCACCATTGATTACGGCGCTTGGAGATAAGCGAGTTTTACCAGGCTGGTGGGGACACGTAGTTGCGTCCCCCCATATAAGGGGATAAGGATCCACCTTTTCACCCACGCCTTCTTCCTCCTTTGCCTATCCATTCTTGCGCATTCGAGCTCCAGCGCCCAAGTCCGCACTACCACCTTAGCCTTCTCCAGTCATGTCCGGAGTGGGAGGCAAGTGGATGGTCTCCTCCGTCACGGAGGGACACATCAAAAAGCTGAGGAAGGACGGATACACCGGCTTCCCGAAAAGGGGCAGCTCATCCCCACTCCTAGGCCCCATGAGAGGGTGGTATTCCTCCCCCATTTCCTCTGTGGACTGGGCTTCCCTCTGCATCCATTTGTCCGGGGTCTCATGTTCTACTACGGCCTAGATTTCTATGATCTGGCACCGAACTTCATCCTCAACATCTCGGCATTCATCGTCGTGTGCGAGGCGTTCCTCCGCATCCGCCCCCATTTCGGCCTATGGCTTAAGACTTTCAATGTCAAGACGAAGGTGGTGCGCGGCAGCCAGGCGGAGTGCGGTGGTGCCATGGTCGGCAAGATGGACAACGTCCTGTGGCTCAAGGGCTCCTTTGTGGAGACCCTGAAGGGGTGGCAATCGGGGTGGTTTTACATCACCAAGCCGTGCGACCCTAAGTGGGTCGCAGCCCCCAAGTTCCGGTCCGGACCCCCAACGCGGCTCACGTCCTGGAAAGAGACGGGCCTGTCGTGGGGCAACCAAAAGGAGGTGACCGGACTACAAACATGCATCCAATCCCTGGTGAACAAGCAGCTCAGGCTTGTCAACATAGTCCAGGTTATGCTCATCTGCTTGATCCTCCCGTGCCAACAACGGGCCTTCAATCTATGGGAGTTCAATCCGGCACAGCACCGAACCCTGAGCAGGCTCTTCGACATGACATACGAAGATGCCTGGAAGGTGCTTTTCAAAGGCGTCGGGGCTCCCTCATCCGCCACTGAGGATCGTGGATTCAGCACGCAGCGTCATGCTAGCGCGGTAAGTTTTTTGTACCTTTTACAGGGCACTAGTTTCTCATAGTTTAACTCCGTGCGGGATCTAAACTCCCTTACCTTTGACAGGATTGGCAGGCGAAGTCCGGACGGATCGACTGTCCGGCGCCTTTGCACGAAGGCCCAGCGGACGCTCAATTGGCGAAGCTGCTGGCTCCGGCACCCTATGTGGTGCCGGAGAAGAAGGCCGCAAAAAAGGCCGCGGGGACTCGAAAGAGTGCCCGGCGCCTGGAGGTCTCGGTTTCACCATCCGACGAATCCAAGACGCACTCCTCCCAAGAAGACGAGGAGCAGGAAGAAGAGACCCCTCCCCCTCCAGCGAGGGAAGGGAAGAAAAGGAAGGCCGCCCCAACTGGGGAGGCCGAAGGGTCCAAGAAGGGGAAAACCCTTTCTCCGGATTACTCCACCGACGCTGACGACGACAGAGAGGAGTGGGCACCCAGGGCCAAGCCCCTGGCGAAATCGTAAGTATCCGAATACCAAAGTAATTCATAGTATTCGTTTATTGCACAGCTTTCCCTTATGTCGAATGTGTTTATCCAGCCCACCGAAAGACCGGCTCGACGCGTCGTCGAGCGGCTCACTGGACTCGTCGGACGTGAACTCACTTCCGACGGCTTCCTCCCCCCGCCCTACGGACGACACCGAAGTGTTGTCCCAACAGGTTCCAATCCGGGAGGAGGTGGTCCTGGAGGCGCCGCAAGGCGACCTCCTAGACTCCAGGAGTAAAGGGGATGAAACCCCCCAGGGCTCCAAGTCCGGCTCTAGGCCGGACACCGCTCCGGAACCTTTAAAGGTTCCAGAGTCTGGCAGGGGACCTCCTTCCAAGGGGAGCAAGTCCACCGTGCCGGCGGCCTCCGTCCAACCGGAGGCGCCAGACAATATGTTGGAAGTGCTCCAAGGCGCCTCCATCGACGAGGAGCACCGCGCTATTATGAGTGCGGTGGTCCAGAAGGTTCAGTCCGCAAAAAACGGACTGACTGAAGCTTGTACTAGCCTTTTGACAGGCTTTGAGGTAAGTAAAGAAAGTGTAAATAATAATCCCGCATAGACAGTAGCCCCTGATGCTCTGTTTGGCGTTCGGGAAGAAAAGTCGAATAGAGGATCAAATAGAATTCGCAGGAGTCTAACAAAAATGAGTCAATATGCATGTGCAGGCTACCCTGCTTGCGTCCGCCACACTGACTGCGGAAGTGGACACGCTAAAGCAGGACCTCGAAAGGTCCGAGCAAGAGCTCGAGCGTGCCAAGAAGCAGCTCGAGGACAATGAAGGTAAGAAATACCTTGTTAAAAAAAATATATATATATATAAAAGGTGCAATTGCGAAAAATGACAGGATTATCGTGGCTATTGTAGGGGCCACGTCTGAGGTGGCGACCCTTAAGCAAGAGCTGGACGAGGCCGAGAAGAATTCTGCCTCGGTGCGCACCGAGCGGGAGAAGTATGAGGCCGATGTTGGCAAGGTGCAGCAAGAGCTTCAGGCTCTCATGGAAAACCATGAGAGTTTGGAGCGTGACTCGAAGACGCAAGCGTCCGAGCTTGCGGTGGCTATTGAAAGTGCCAAATCTGCCAAGGCCGAATCCAAGAAGACCCTCCAGGAGTTGGATGAGGTGAAGAAGATTGCGGCGGGTAAGGCATTCTTTATGCAACGCAAACAGATAAATGTGAGTTACCTGTTACTTACCCAAATTCGGAGCTCTCCAGGAGCATTCGCAGATCTTCCCCGGAGTGTATCCGAGGCCGCCGCATTCTATCGAGCCGAGGAGGGCAGCTCGATGGAGAAGGTGTTCTGGTCTCAGTACGCTGAGGCCGGACACCCCGTGCCCCTGAGCGACTAGCTGAAGCAACTGGTCGAGCTCCACAAGGCGGCCGAACAGGCCATGAAGGGCCTCCTAGTTCGGCTGTGGCCTGGAGAGGCTCTGCTTGGGAGCTATTTTGGGCTGGTGCAGCGGCTGGTGGAGGCCTGTCCGAGGCTTGAAGACATCAAGTGCTCCGTCTGCATTGAAGGTGCCCGTAGGGCCCTTGCCCGTGCCAAGGTGCATTGGGGCAAGCTGGATGCGGAGAAGCTTGTGAAGGACGGGCCACCGCCGGGGAAAGAGCATCGTAAGCCCGAGAATTATTATAAGGATGTTCTGAAGGGTGCCCGCCTTGTTGCGGATGAATGTACCAAGGATGTATTTTATGAGTAAAACCCACTCATGTTATCCTGTGCGCTGAAAACTTGTTCATATGCGCTAAGCAATGCTGCTTGAATTTAAAATATTACCTTCTATGCGGCTGTTTATCAATACTGAGAGATGGCGAGCCGTCGGCTTCTGCCCCCTTGCCGCTAGTGCTGGGGTGTTCGGGGATAAACCTGGGCGCTCTTTTTCCCATATTTGGGTCCTTCGAGGGAGGCGCTCAGCCCAACGAATGAGGCAATCGGACTATAATGTGTGAACACTCTCACTTAGCCATAGAATTCTATAATTTTAAATTTCTACGAAGCCCCTAGTATTCGGAAGACCGAGTTCGGGGTGCTATCCACGCCTTGGCCAGATAGAGCCGGCTCCTCGCCCTAAGCGGCATAAGTCTTTAGGGACTCGAAAGACCTCTCGAACAGCGACCAGCTCTCGCTTCATCATGATAGTCAGTTTTAGCTTTCTCCACTGAGGTGCTCGACCCAGCTCAACTAGTGCACGATCACAGTGGTTCTCCTAGTGCTACCTTAGCCGATATAGGGGAACGTAAGGCACCAAAACATAGGAGTCGGGCAAACCCAACTATTGACCCAAGACATGATTCAGAGCCGATGCATATAGTGCTATAAGTTCGGGGTGCCGCACTTGTGAAAGTGTTCAGACTTCTCACACCATATTGAGGGGTGCTAAAATCCCCTGGCGTATTTTGGCCGTACCGAGTTGTACGGGTGCAACATGTCGTTAAGGAACATTTATTTATAAAAAGATAATGCAAAAAATAGACAAAAGCTATGCATTGTTTATTAAAAATAGCTGCGATCAAAGCAGAACGATACAAGTAATGCGATAAACGAAAAGTTGGACTATTTAACATGTCTGCTCCAGGGGCAAGCTGTGGAATAGTATGCGAAATAGGTATACTGCTCGTGATAGAGACCACCTGGGATTTCCGTAATGCGGCCTGGCTTGTCTGCTTCCCTGGTCCTTGCATCCTTTGTGCGGCAATTGAACTGCCGAATAGGCCTTCCGAAGAGTAGAGTCCTGGAAGTAAGAGAAAAGTAAAAAATCGGCAGCCCCTGGTGCGGTTTAAGCCGTGTTTTGGGCGTGCCGTGATGGTGCGCCTCCCCCGATGCCCATGGTATTTCCAGAGCGTAGTTATGGACGCCAAGTACTGGCATCGCCTTTTTGCGAGGGTTGGGGTTGGGGCCGCATTGCTACGCCTGCTCGGAACGTGCCAGGCGGTCTTGTTGTAGGTTACTCCGGGCGCGCTTGGCGGTGTCCGAACGTTTAATGGCCGAACTGGACAACTGCCTGGAGAGGCTGCTTTGTACTTCCGCTGCAAGGGCCGCCGTGTGCTCCCCCGTTCGGAGGGAGCGTTCGGTGTTTCCATTGACCGTAATCACTTCACGAGGGCCTGGCATCTTGAGCTTAAGGTATGCATAATGCGGTACCACATTGAATTTGGCGAATGCGGTTCGTTCGAGCAGTGCATGATAGCCACTGCGGAATGGGACTATGTCGAAGATCAATTCCTTGCTTCAGAAATTATCCGGGGATATGAAGACCACTTCAAGTGTGACTGAGCCTGTACAGTTGGCCTCTACACCTGGTATTACGCCTTTAAAGGTCGTTTTGGTGGGCTTAATCCTCGAGGGATCGTTTCCCATTTTTCGCACTGTATCCTGGTAAAGCAGGCTCAGGCTGCCGCCGTCCATGAGGACTCTAGTGAGGTGAAATCCATCAATAATTGGGTCTAGAACCAATGAGGCAAATCCACCATGACGGATGCTAGTGGGATGGTCTCTTCGATCAAAGGTGATCGGGCAGGAGGACCATGGGTTGAACTTTGGGGCGACTGGCTCTACCGCGTATACGTCCCTTAACGCGCGCTTCCGCTCCCTTTTGGGGGTGTGGGTGGCGTATATCATGTTCACCGTCCGTACTTGTGGGGGAAAACCCTTCTGTCCATTGTTGTTCGGTGGCTGGGGCTCCTCGTCGTCATCGCTATGCAGCCCCTTGTCTTCATTGTTGGCGCTTAGCTTGCCTGCCTGCTTGAACACCCAACAATCCCTGTTGGTGTGATTGGCCGGCTTTTCGGGGTGCCATGTATTTGGCACAAGCGGTCGAGTATTCGGTCCAAGCTGGACGGGCCCCTAGGATTCCTTTTGAATGGATTTTTCCGCTGACCGGATTTAGAGCCTCTGAATCCGGCATTGACTGCCGTATCCTCAGCATTGTCGCCGTTAATGCGGCGCTTCTGCTTGTTGCGACGCGACCTGCCACTAATGTCCCTGGTGTCCGAACTACCAGGGTTCTTGGTCATGTTGCTGCTACGAGCAAGCCAGCTATCTTCTCCCGCGCAAAAGTGGGTCATGAGTGTCGTGAGTGCTGCCATAGATTTCGGCTTTTCCTGTCTGAGGTGCCGGGCCAGCCACTCGTCACGGATATTGTGTTTGAAGGCTGCTAGGGCCTCGGCGTCCGGACAGTCGACTATTTGATTTTTCTTTATTAGGAATCGCGTACAGAATTGTCTGGCCGATTCCTCTGGCTGCTGGAGTACGTGACTTAGGTCATCGGCGTCTGGGGGTCGCACATAAGTGCCCTGGAAATTGTCGAGGAATGCGGCTTCCATGTCCTCCCAACAACTGATTGATCCTGTTGGCAAGCTGCTGAGCCAATGCCGAGCTGGTCCTTTAAGCTTGAGTGGGAGGTATTTGATGGCGTGAAAATCGTCACCGCGGGCCATGTGGATATGAAGGAGATAATCCTCGATCCATACCGCAGGGTCTGTTGTGCCATCATATGATTCGATGTTTACAGGTTTGAAACCCTCGGGGATTTGATGATCCATTATTTCGTTTGTAAAGCACAGTGGGTGTGCGGCGCCTCTGTACTGGGCGATATCATGACATAGCTCTAATGAGCTTTGTCTACTGTGTTCGGCCCTGCCGAATTTGTGGCCGGCGTGACGGTTACCGTCTCGAGCCGTGGGGTGCCCACACGATCCGTAGATCGATCGTGTTTGCCTTGCCTTGTCCTCCAACATGTATCGTAAGTCCGGTGCATATTCCCGTGCCTTGGTACAGGGTGCGGCTTGAGTGGAGGGCCGGGAGGCCTCTCTGTCACGGCCACGAGGTGGCCGGTCGGCCGCATCGAGTGCTTCCTCCTCTAATTGGGGTAGCAACCTGTGCTTTGGGTAACTCTTGGAGGGGCATTCGAGTTTATGCTCTTCGCCTGCAAGGACTTCAGTCCATCTGTCAACTAGCAAATCTTGATCAGCTCTGAGCTGTTGCTGTTTTTTCTTGAGGCTTCTTGCCATGGCCATAAGCCTGCATTGGAAATGCTTTTGCTCAACGGGATCCTCTGGCACGACGAATTCATCGTCGCTGAGGCTTACCTCGTCTTCGGAGGGAGGCATATAATTATCGTCCTCGACCTCTCTGTCTGCCGCTCTCTCATGAGGGCTGGCTTCTCAATCCTCCTGTGCTAAACCTTACTGGAGGGGGTTTTCTTCGGCACTCTCCAGAATATTATTATCTCCCGTGCTGGAATCACTGTTTTTGTGTTGGCGGGATTTTGAGCGGCGCTGCTGACGCTGGCGCTTGGGCTGTTTCTTGGAGGGGTCATCCTCTGCTATTCCATTGCCCTCTCCCTCTTTTGGGGTGTCCACCATGTATATGTCATATGACGAGGTGGCTTTCCAGGACCTAGTAGGCGCTGGTTCTTCATCGTCTCCTTCATCGGCGTCCATACCGTCGATGTCTTCGGAGTCGAAGTCGAGCATGTCAGTTAAGTCGTCGACAGTGGCTACAAAGTGGGTGGTGGGTGGGTTTTGAATTTCTTCATCGTCCGAACCCCAACCTTGCTGACCGTAGTCCGGATAGGGCTCTCCTGATAAAGAGAGAGACTTTAGTGACTTCAGGATATCGCCGAAAGGCGAGTGCTGAAAGATGTCTGCGGCAGTGAACTCCATGATCGGCGCCCAATCGGATTCGACTGGCAGGGGCGCGGAGGGTTCGGAGTCCGGAGAGAAGTCCGGCTCCTTGGAGTCATGAGCCTCGCAGAGTGCGGGGCTGGTGATCGGCTCAATCGCCATTTGGATCGCAGCCCCCAAGGTGGCGTCCAACCGCCCATCCTCGATCGACGCGGTCGGCTCCAAACTAAGGGTGGGAGCCGATGCGGGTGCGGCCTCCAGGGCACTGTTCGGCGGCAAAGCTAGATCATGCTCGTCGTGACAGTGCGGCGTGCTCGGCAGTGGTTCGAATCCGTCGAGGATCAAGTCCCCGCGGAAGTCAGCTGTGCAGTTTAAACTTTCGAATCTAACCTAACGGACAGGGGCGTAGCTTTCGATCTGCTCTAGATGGCCAAGTGAATTGGCCCGCAGTGCGAAGCCGCCAAAGACGAAGATCTGTACGGGGAGGAAGGTCTCACCCTGGACTGCATCGCCATTGATGATCGTAGGAGCCATCGGGCCTGACGGCGATGGCACAGAGGAACTCTCAATGAAAGCACCAATGTCGGTGTCAAAACCGGCGGATCTCGGGTAGGGGGTCCCGAACTGTGCATCTAGGCCAGATGGTAACAGGAGGCAAGGGACACGAAGTTTTACCCAGGTTCGGGCCCTCTCGATGGAGGTAAAACCCTACGTCCTGCTTGATTAATATTGATGATATGGGTAGTACAAGAGTAGATCTACCACGAGATCAGAGAGGCTAAACCCTAAAAGCTAGCCTATGGTATGGTTGTTGATGTGTATGTTGTCCTGGAGACTAAAACCCTCCGGTTTATATAGACATCGGATAGGGTTAGGGTTACATAGAGTCGGTTACAATGGTAGGAGATCTGAACATCCGTATCGCCAAGCTTGCCTTCCACGCCAAGGAAACTCCCTTCCGGACACGGGACGGAGTCTTCAATCTTGTATCTTCATAGTCCAGGAGTCCGGTTGAAGGTATAGTTCGGCTATCCGAACACCCCCTAATCCAGGACTCCCTCAAACACCATGGTAGTGAGAAAACTTTGGATGGATTCGAACATATGACCTACAAAATACCACAACAATCGAGTCAATGTCAACTTTTCCAAACCTAGTATGGCACGAATTCGAAATAATTATGGAAGCCATATGCATGGTCCTCAATTCAAATCTTACAATGTAGGATAAATTGAAATGTCGATATTAAGTCTAGTACTATCTACATTCAAATGTTGTTTTTAGCCACAACCCCACTCCGCACACACGCCACATACTTCCTGTATCGATCAATCTTCCTCTCCTAACCACCTTACAAAGCTATTGGTTTTCAACACGCGTTCATTCTTTCTCTCCATGTTTCAATCTCTAAGTCTCTCAACTACACAACCCCCTTTTTCCACTCTATTACCAAATGTATCGCTCTCACACACCTGTCATTGCACTCCATCCCGAGCTCTCTCTTTCTCTCTCGCTCTCCCTCACACCATCTCGCGCTAGATACATGCATTGCCTATCTATACCACTGATATCACTTGAAGCTACGTCGATATTTCCCAAAAGAGGAAGGGACGATGCAGCATAGTGGCGGTAGGTATTTCCCTCAGATGTGAAACCAAGGTTATCGAACCACTAGGAGAACCAAGAAACACAACGTAAACAGCACCTGCACACAAATAACAACTTCTCGCAACCCGACATGTTAAAGGGGTTGTCAATCCCTTCTGGGGTACGACACCCCAAGATAGGCAAACGAACGTCAGGTAAATTTGTAGTAGATTGATAGATCGAACACCAAATAAAATAAATAAGAATAAATTGCAACAAGGTATTTTTGTATTTTTGGTTTAATAGATCTGAAAATAAATGCAAAGGAAAAGTAGATCACAAAGGCAAATATATGAGAAAGAGACCCGAGGGCCGTAGGTTTCACTAGTGGCTTCTCTCGAGAAAAATAGCAAATGGTGGGTGAACAAATTACTATTGGGCAATTGATGAAACTTCAAATACTCATGACAATATCCAAGCAATGATGATTACATAGGCATCACGTCCAAGATTAGTAGACCGACTCCTGCCTGCATCTACTACTATTACTCCACACATCGACCACTATCCAGTATGCATCTAGTGTATTAAGTTCATGGAGAAACGGGGTAATCCAATAAGAACGATGACATGATGTAGACAAGATCTATCTATGTAGAGATAGACCCCATCATTTTATCCTTTGTAGCAACGATACATACGTGTCGGTTCCCCTTCTTTCACTGGGATCAAGCACCGTAAGATCGAACCCACTACAAAGCACCTCTTCCCATTGCAAGATAAATAGATCAAGTTGGCCAAACAAAACCCAAATATCATAGAAGAAATACGAGGCTATAAGCAATCATGCAAAAAATAGATCAAAGAAACTCAAATACTTTCATGGATGTAAGAAGATAGATCTGATCATAAACTCAAAGTTCACCGGTCCCAACAAACACACCGCAAAAAGAGTTACATCATATGGATCTCCAAGAGACCATTTTATTGAGAATCAAGAGAGAGAGAGGAAGCCATCTAGCTACTAACTACAGATCCGAAGGTCTACAAAGAACTACTTACACATCATTGGAGAGGCACCAATGGAGGTGGTGAACCTCATCCGAGATGGTGCCTAGATTGGATCTGGACTCTGCGGCAGCTGGATAAATATTTAGTCGACTCCCCTAGGGTTTCTGGAATATTGGGGTATTTATAGAGCAAAGAGGCGGTAAGGGGGCACCCGAGGTGGGTAGAACCCACCACGGTGCGCCTGGGCCTCCTGGGGCGCTCTGGTGGGTTGTACTCTCCTCAGAGCACACCCCAGGCGTAGCCAGGGCCCATAATGTTCCTTCTGGTCCAAATAATCTCCATAAAGTTGATACGTCTCCAACGTATCTATAATTTTTATTGTTCCATGCTATTATATTATCAACCTTGGATGTTTTATATGCATTTATATGCTATTTTATATGATTTTTGGGACTAACCTATTAACCTAGAGCTCAGTGCCAATTTCTGTTTTTTCCTTGTTTTAGAGTATCGCAGAAAAGGAACATCAAACGGAGTCCAATTGACCTGAAACTTCACAGAACTTATTTTTGGACCAGAAGAAGCCCACGGAGTATCGGAGTTGGACCAGGAGAGTCTCGGGCTGCCCACAAGGGTGGGGGCGCGCCCACCCCCCTAGGCGCGCCCCCTGCCTCATGGACAGCCGGAGGTCCACCGACATACTTCTTCCTCCCATATATACCCATATACCCTAAAAATTTCGGGGAGCAGAATAGATCGTGTCGTGGTTTTGTCACGGCAGATGTCCTCGTGAAAGGACTTAGTCGTGGAGCCATCGCAACGGGTTAGCTTAAAGGGGTTAAAACGGACACTGGGACGCAAGAGAGTTTATACTAGTTCGGCCCCTTCGATGAAGGTAAAAGCCTACGTCTAGTTGTGATGGAATTGATGGGGTTTCGATGACTAGGGAGCAAACAAGCTTTGCCTAAGTCTCGAGTTATTGTCCGTCCTTCTGAACCGCCGCCAGGTCGTCCCCTTATATACACGGGTGACGCCCGTCGGTTCACAGAGCCCCAATACCGGCTCATAGATGTGTCCGATTTGGTCTCTACTTATTCCTAACTTACAATACAAGTTACACACCAACGCCAGTTTACGGCTATAGGCCTTGAACCGACTATGGGCCTTGAACCCTCATCTCCCTTCTTGGGCTTTAACCTAGTTAACTACTGATGAAGTTAACCCGGCCCAGATAGACCGGTTTACGCCCAGTAGTGATATCCCCGACATTAGTCCCCAAATTGATTTGAACAGGTTCATGTCAATCCTTAGCAAAAATCTTCATCTTCAACATCTTCTTGTAGTTTTTTGAACCGCCGTGATGTCATCTTCTCTGGTCGTTGTAAACCGGCGTGACGTCACCTGTTATAAAGAAACTTATCCATGGTACCTTTTTTGTTTAATAGGTATGCGGCAATTGAGGCGACAGCTTCGTTTCCAAATCCATGGTCCCTTGATTTTCGCGCCTGACACATGTCCCTTGCCTTATAAATAGGACCAAGGGGTCATTTCTTTTTCCGCTTCGTGCCCTTCTACTTCGTCTTCCCCGTGTCGTCCAGCTTCGGAGCTCCGCCGCCGTCGACGACCTCTGCTCCAACCTTGGCCGCTGCATCACCCTGATTGTACCAGAGCATCGCGGCGACCTTCTGCTTCTTCCTCGGCTCCGGTGAGTTCTTCACCTTTTCCTCCGTAGATCCGTTCTAGGGTTTCCAAGTTCTTCAGTGTTCATCGTCTGCTTCGTACTCATATGATAGATCTTAGATGAACCTGTGAACCTTTGCTCTATGTAGCGGTAGTTTTAAGCATCCGCCCTCACTTACATGCCTCAAGACCATAGATCTACCTGTATCTCTACCCATTGATTCGGTACTGTTGTTTTTTGAACCTTGAATATTTTCCTTCTTTTCTGAACTTGCTTCAGATCCGTCGCTGTAGAGAAATCTTGTGAAATCTGTTTCTGTACATTTACCCATCCGCAATCTCAACTATTTCAATGCTTAGATCCGGCAGTTTAACTTGGTGTAGAAAAAATTAACAAACCGTTATATACCATTAGTCCCCTTGTTGAACCGCCAGATGCTGTTGCTTCATAAAACTCTGGTTTAGATAGAGCTGTCTCCGGTTTAACATTGTACATACCAGTGTACTTTAATCAATGCATTCTTGACCCGGAATCACCTATCTTGTTGATTTCATCATGGCCAAGCAAGTATATGAGTGCAACTGGGTTCCTTCTCGCGTCACAGAGACTCAATCGAACAATTTAGTCCTGATCGGCGCTTTAGACAGCAAAAACACCATCCATTGGAGGGTCCCTGGCAAAGAATTCACTCCCACAGCTCAAGAAGGAGAGGTCGTCGTTTTCGTAGATCACTTAGCCCGGGGCTTTAAGCCGTCCGGTTCTAAATTTTACCAGGACGTTTTAGCCGATTTTCAACTCCGCCCACAAGACACTGGCCCCAACTCTGTTACAAACATGTGTCACTTCCAAGTGCTCTGTGAGGTGTTCTTTCAAGAGGAGCCCACAGTGGAGTTGTTCAGAGACTGCTTCCATCTAAACCGCCGTACTGAGTTTAGTGACGGTTCCAATACGGAATTGGGTGGTGTGGCGACTCAGAAAAGGAAAGAGGTCACATACCCTCACGCCAAACTGCACAGCCACCCCAAAGAGTGGAATCAAACATGGTTCTATTGCGAAGACACCTCCCCTGCTGGTGAAAATCCTTTGCCTGGCTTTTGTCCGGAGTGGCTTAGTAATACACACCCCTTTCCGCAAAGGTTGACTGCCAAGGAGAGAAGCAAATACGCTCCACAACTGTCCAAGCTCAGAGCTTTCATGGCCAATGGTTTAACATGAGCTGATCTCGCTCGCTGTTGGATATCGTGGAGCATACTGCCCCTTAGTCAGAGCTCCGGTTTGATGTGCGAGTATACTGGTAGTGTTGATGACCCACTACGACATGCTAACATCCAGCTTACCAACGAAGAAATCACAGAGGATGTGAATAAATTGCTGAATGAACTGGAACACGTCTGTACTCGAACCGACCTGCTTCCCTTCTGTGCCACCAACAAACCGCCAGCTGTAAGAGTTTGATTTTTCTTTTTACTGAACCTGTTATTGATATATCTGGTCATTGTTTAATATCAATGTCTGTTTAAACAGGGTAATGATCCGTTTTGGAGCAAGAAACTTCCACAGGAGAAGCCAGAAAAAACAGACAAACCGGAACGACCAACCCGGCCAAAGACTAAAGTCGTGAAACGGCCTGCTCACAAGAAGAAAACCACTGCATCTTCTGATCCGGCCCCTGATGATGATGTGGGTAATCCGGACCTTGAGGTAGAGCTTGACTCACTTGGCTTATTTTTCATGTGCCTTATTGATGATGATATTTGTCAGGATGATGCCGAAGCCAGCCATGCTGATGCTGCAGAGGTAATTATTCTCTCTTCCGATTCAGACCCTTTGCCTTCACTAAAAATCCGTCAGGCAAACCGGAAGGTTAAATTTTCTCATCCTCTTGCTTACTTGGATCCCAAATTTCTTATGAAGACCCAACAGCACGAAGCTTGCCGCACAACCCGGCACAGCAACCACGTAGTTACCTCCGCCGGTTTACCAAACAGTCCGGTTCGAAAACACCGTTCAGAGGTCTCTAATTTGCTTGTCAGTGCTTGTCCTAAAGCGGGCTGTTTTCGTCAACCTCTTAATCCATCTGACTCCGATTATCAGGTTACTTCCCACTCATCCTCTGGCGAGTCATCAGCTACTCAGCTGCCACCGCTCAAAACGGTGCTTCGGTAAGCTATACTTATCATAATATTTCCGGTACATCACCTTGGAACATATGCTGTATTTGACTTTGTTATTCCTTTCAGGGCCAAGCCTAGGCCGAGCAAGAAGGCTCGCCTGGATAAAGCGGCCGAGGAGGACGCCGTCCCTGAACCGGGTAAAACACCAGATCTTGAAGCGGCTATTCCTAAAGATATACCTAATGATCCACCACAGCAAGATGGCGATTTTATTGCTGAAGAAAGGCCTATTGATACCTCAAGTCTTGTCAACCAGCCCACAAGCCCCATCCGGTTTGGAAGATCCACCAGTCCAGCCCAGCCTGCTGAGAAACCGACTGCGCTAGTGCAAACCGGTGATGCTAAGGATGATGAAGTTGTAATTACTGGTATTGGCCGTACAGAGCCCAGCAATCCTGTTGTTTTATCCAAGCATACCACCAAAGAAGAATTTGCTGCCATGGGAAAAGGCAAGTGGAATGTTGACTTGGCAACCTATGCTGCTCTGAATGCCCAAGATCTTCATTCTGGCTACCTGAACCGGCTGTATACCAGTCGTGATTATGAAGCTGGTTTGGTGAATATGATGAAAGAGAAATTTGAGGTAACTTCCATGCGCTTTTCCTTGCTTGGATATTTCAACCTTGTTAATTCTCCTAGCCCCCAAGGGCCGGTTTAGAATCTTCATTCAAACCGGGACTTGCTAATATAAATCTCAATACTTCGGAATTTGCTGATGTAGCCCCCAAGGGCCGGTTCAACTTAGGATAGTTAAACCGGGACTTTAAGTAATTGTCATCTTTATTTGAGCAAATAGCCATTAGCCCCCAAGTGCCAAGCTGAATACTTGTATTGATCTTGGGACTTTAGAATCTATTGAAAGATTAAGATCAAATATACATTAGCGCCCAAGGGCCAAGTACATAACTTGTTATGTGGTTGGTACTTCAATTGTTGTACTGCTTGCGGAATCATATATCTGTCTGTATGCAGACTGAGCTGAAGACAAAAGAAAACCAAGTCGCCGATCTCCAAGAAAATCTGAAATCCCAACAAGCTGAAACCTCCAAAGCAAAAGAGGAATTAACCAGTGCTTTAAGCGCCATGGAACAGCTTAAGGAGGGCTTCAAGAAAGAGCGGGCGGCTTGGGCCACTGAAAAATCCGCTTTAACCAAACGAGCAGAAGATGCCGAGGCTGCACTGAAACCGATGGTGGACGAACTGACCAGCATAAAGCGGCATGTGCATGCCATGACCGCTGCTATCTTTGGTAAGCTAGTTTGATTTATGGATTGATTCGACCGTCTTATAGAGCTGCCGGTTTGTTAACCCTTTGTAATATTTCGGGGACACACATTGGTTACTTGGGGTCAAATGTGCGGAAGAAATTGAAAGTCGCCTACACATTGATCGAACAACTGTACACTGGTGCACAGCGGATCATCTGTACTGCATCCCACAACAATCCGGCGCCCACTTTGATTCAGGACAATCTGAAGAGACTGTCGATGCTTCCTGTCCGGGTTGAAGAGCTGAAGAAATCTGCTGCTCGAACCGGTACGATCAATGCCTTAATCCGGGCAAAAGCTTGGGTGCCGAATTTTGATCCTGTTGAAGCGGCTCAGGGCTATCCCAGCTTGAAGGAAGACGGGTCAGAGTTTAGTGAAGCGGATCTGCGAGCAATAAACTGGGAGGTGCGTCCGCTAGCTTGTCAATTGGTTGAAGAAGCAGACTTGTCTCGTTATCAAGCCCAATATGACAACCAAAACAAGCGAGTAGCTGCACCAATTCCTGAAGCGGAAAATCTTATCCCTCCAATCCGTAAGCATACTTACGCTCCCGATATTGAACCGTCGTTGCTGATCCATGATGAAGCTGTCTTTCGAGCATTAATGGGAATCGACTGGGCAACTGTTGATTTCCAGCCGCTAGGTAGAGAAGCTGAAGTTGAAGCGGCGCGAGATGACCCACAACCATCAGGCCAGGCTGGTGACCAAGCTTGAACCGGAAGCCGGTTTAAACTGCCTCTCCTTTGAAAAAACAATGATCTTATTTTGGGCACCGTGTTACCTTGTAATAGGCTAGCCGATACTCTTGATTTTGATATGCCTTCATGCATAATTCTGCAACTTATTCTTCCTTTGGGTGATGAACTTTCCAAAGTATTTTCTGCAATATAAAAAATCTTAAAGTGCCACCGCGGTTGTACCGTCAGGCGGAGTATGATGTCTGCATATATGAAATTAAAATATCTGAAATTTAAGCATATGATCAAATCTTTGAGATACATAATAACTGTCATCGTTGGGCATGAAGTTGGCTTAGCCAATCTTGAAGCGGAGGTTTATAAACCCACACTATTGGAGGAGATAGCAGCTCCTGTATATATATAATGCAGGTTTACCATGTAAACCGTGCCGGGTTATAATAAAACACCGTGTTACCCCGTAATAGGATGTTAATAAAAATCAAACCGGGCAAATAGTCTCCGGATTAAAAATGGACCGTGTTCCGTCAATTGACAGTTTGAACCGGCTTAAAACTTTGTCGGTTTAAAAAACGCAACAAAAAGAAAGAAATATCTATCAAAGAAAATTGTGAAGCAAAGGCAATGATAAAACCGTTTGCAAAAAGAGGCTTTATTTGAGCCGATCAGATGGCGTTACCATGGTCGGACACGACCAAGCTCCCGATAGGTGTAGCTATGGTTCAAGTCAGCCAGGTCCCCAAATGAAACCGTGGCATTTATGCCGATCAAGAGGCGTGGCAATGGTTTGGGTTCGACCAAGCCCCCAAGTGATTCTGTGGCCTTAGGCCGATCAAGAGGCATGACTGGTTCAGACGTGACCAAGTCCCCAAGTGATCTGGTGGCTCTCACCTATCAAGAGGTGTTGCATTGGTTCGGACACGACCAAGCCCCCAAGTGATATAACATGATGCTTTGAAAAGCTAACTCAAGGGGTAAACCGGAGGCCGCTTTAGAACAACTCCATGTAACCACACATGATGTAAAAGAACAGATACCCCGCTTTAGCTGAGGTTCCGGTTTATTATATTTAATCATAATATATACATCGTCGTAATATGTACATAAGTAGAGCCAATGGCTCAGGTATAGTAAGGCCGAAGATGAGCTATGTTCCACGGCCTGTTGGTCTCCTCTTCTGATGTACGTGAGTCTTTATGCTCTTGAATATCGATCAGATAGTATGACCCGTTGTGCAGATTCTTGCTGACCACAAAAGGTCCCTCCCAAGGTGGGGATAGCTTATGCATATCGATTTGATCTTGGATGAGCCGAAGCACCAAATCTCCTTCCTGAAAGGTTCTGGTTCTGACTCGGCGACTGTGATAACGACGAAGATCCTGTTGGTAAATCGCCGAGCGGGCGACTGCTATGTCACGCTCTTCATCCAACAGGTCCAAAGCGTCTTGCCGTGCTGTCTTGTTTTTCGCTTCAACATAAGCCGCCACACGAGGTGAGTCATGACGAATATCACTGGGGAGAACTGCCTCTGCTCCGTAGACCATGAAGAACGGTGTATATCCTGTTGATCTGTTGGGTGTAGTATTGATGCTCCATAACACAGATGGTAACTCTTCTACCCAACAACCTGGTGTTCTTTGCAAAGGAACCATAAGCCAGGGCTTGATGCCTCTCAAGATCTCTTGATTAGCCCTTTCTGCTTGACCATTGGACTGTGGGTGTGCCACTGATGAAACGTCAAGCCGGATGTGCTCCGGTTCGCAGAACTCCTTCATGGCACTCTTGGACAAATTGGTACCATTATCTATGATGATACTGTGTGGAAAGCCAAACCGGAAAATCACTTTTTTGATGAACTGAACCGCCATGGCCGCATCACACTTGCTAACAGGTTCTGCCTCCACCCACTTTGTAAACTTTTCAACCGCCACCAGGAGGTGGGTCTTCTTATCTTTGGACCTTTTGAAAGGCCCAACCATATCTAGCCCCCAAGTCGCAAACGGCCAAGTAATTGGAATCATTATCAATTCTTGAGCCGGCACATGAGCATGTCTTGAAAACTTTTGGCAACCGTCACATCGTCTGACCAGATCCTCCGCATCAGCATGAGCAGTTAACCAATAGAAGCCATGGCGAAACGCTTTAGCCACCAAAGATTTTGAACCGGCGTGGTGACCACAATCTCCTTCGTGGATATCACGCAAAATTTCACAGCCTTCTTCAGGAGACACACAACGTTGAAACGCCCCTGATACACTGCAATGATGCAACTCGCCGTTAACAATAGTCATGGACTTGGACCGCCGGATTATCTGTCGGGCCAGAGTCTCATCCTCTGGTAATTCGCCCCGGTTCATGTACGCCAGGTAAGGAAGCGTCCAATCCGGAATGACATGAAGAGCTGCCACCAATTGAGCCTCCGGATCAGGAATAGCCAAATCCGCTTCACCAGGGAGCTTGACCGACGGGTTGTGCAGCACATCCAGAAAAACATTGGGCGGGACCGGTTTGCGCTGAGAGCCGAGCTGACTTAAAGCATTCGCCGCTTCATTCTTCCGTCGGTCCACGTGGTCCACCTGATAGCCTTTAAAGTGACCTGCAACAATATCCACCTCACGACGATATGCTGCCATGAGTGGGTCCTTGGAATCCCAAGTGCCACACACTTGTTGAGCCACGAGGTCCGAGTCACCGAAGCACTTAACTCGACTTAGATTCATCTCCTTAGCCATCCGGAGACCATGGAGAAAGGCTTCATACTCAGCTGCATTGTTAGTACAAGGGAACATTAAGCGGAGAACGTAACAAAACTTATCACCTCGTGGGGAAGTTAATACGACTCCAGCCCCCAAGCCTTCCAATTGCCTGGATCCGTCAAAATGGATGGTCCAATATGTGTGATCCGGCTTTTCTTCAGGTGCTTGCAGTTCCGTCCAATCATTGATGAAATCAACAAGTGCTTGGGACTTAACCGCCGTCTGAGGCACATACTTCAACCCGTGCGGCCCAAGCTCTATGGCCCACTTGGCAATCCAGCCAGTCGCTTCCCGGTTGTGGATGATATCCCCCAAGGGAGCAGAACTGACCACCGTAATGGGGTTCCCTTGGAAGTATTGCTTGAGCTTCCGGCTTGCCATAAAAACTCCATATACCAGCTTCTGCCAATGTGGATACCTTTGCTTGGACTCAATGAGTACCTCGCTGATATAATAGACCGGACGTTGAACCGGATGCTCCTTGCCTGCCTCTTTTCGCTCCACCACAATAGCCACACTGACCGCACAAGCATTAGCAGCAACATATAGCAGCAACGACTCCTTGTCCATGGGAGCGGCGAGCACAGGCGGATTGGCCAATTGCCGCTTTAAGTCCTCAAATGCTTTGTCAGTAGCAGAACTCCAGACGAATTGATCCGTCTTCTTCAACATCTGATATAAAGGGATTGCCTTCTCACCAAGGCGGCTGATAAACCGGCTTAACGCGGCAATCCGGCCTGCCAGGCGTTGAACATCGTTGATACACTTCGGTTTAGCCAGGGAGGTGATGGCTGTGATCTTCTCCGGATTAGCCTCGATTCCCCTGTTGGACACCAGAAAACCCAATAACTTGCCTGCCGGTACACCAAAGACACACTTGGCCGAATTAAGCATCATCTTGTACGTCCGCAGGTTATCAAAGGTTTCCTTCAAGTCGTCAACCAGAGTCTCATTCTCCCTTGACTTAACCACGATATCATCCATGTAAGCATGTACATTACGACCAATCTGCTTGTGAAGACAATTTTGTACACACCTTGATAAGTTGCCTGTGCACTCTTGAGCCCAAAGGGCATAGACATATAGCAGAAGGCTCCAAAGGGAGTTATGAATGCCGTCTTCTCCTGGTCCTTAACTGCCATTTTGATCTGATGATAGCCAGAATATGCATCCAAAAAACTCAAACGCTCACAACCCGCCATAGCATCAATAATTTGATCAATACGGGGGAGGGCAAAAGGATCTACTGGACAAGCCTTATTAAGATCTGTGTAATCCACACACATGCGCCAGGTGCCGTTTTTCTTAAGCACCAGCACCGGATTGGCAAGCCACTCAGGGTGGAAAACTTCAATAATAAAGCCAGCTACTAAGAGCCTGGCTACCTCTTCTCCAATCGCCTTGCGTCTTTCTTCGTTAAACCGGCGGAGGAACTGTTTCACCGGTTTGTATTTAGGATCCACATTAAGGGTGTGCTCAGCGAGTTGCCTCGGTACACCTGGCATGTCAGAGGGCTTCCATGCAAAAATGTCCCGATTCTCACGGATGAACTCAATGAGCACGCTTTCCTATTTCGGATCCAAGTTGGCACTGATGCTGAACTGCTTGGACGAATCGCCAGGCACGAAGTCAACAAGCTTAGTTTCAGCTGCCGATTTGAACTTCAGGGTCGAATCATGCTCCATAGTTGGCTTCTTTAATGGAGTCATGTCCGCCGGATCAACATTGTCCTTATAATACTTCAGCTCCTCGGTGGCACAAACCGACTCTGCGTAGGCCGCATCTCCTTCCTCGCACTCCAAAGCGATTTTACGGCTTCCGTGAACCGTTATTGTCCCCTTGTGACCCGGCATCTTGAGCTGCAAATACACATAACAGGGTCGTGCCATAAACTTGGCGTAGGCCGGTCGCCCAAACAGGGTGTGATAGGACTTTGGATTTTCACCACTTCAAACGTCAATGTTTCCGACCTAGAATCATGATCATCTCCAAAGGCCACTTCCAGAGCTATCTTACCAATAGGATATGCTGACTTGCTAGGTACCACACCGTGGAACACCGTATTGGACGGTTTGAGATTTTTATCTGTCAGTCCCATACGACGGAAGGTCTCATAGTACAAGATATTAATGCTGCTCCCTCCATCCATGAGCACCTTGGTGAACTTGTAACCTCCCACCTGAGGCGCCACCACCAAAGCCAACTGACCCAGATTATCAACCTGGGGAGGGTGATCCTCTCTGCTCTGTATGGTTGGCTGTTCAGACCAGCGTAGATAACGGGGCACGGCCGGTTCAATAGAGTTGACTGCCCGTCTCTGAACCTTCCGGTCTTGCTTGTCCAAGCTAGTGGTGAAAACATGGTACTGCCCACTATTCAACTGCTTTGGGTTGCTCTGGTAACCCGACTGTTACTGTTGCTGGTTGTAACCACCCTGGTTGTTCTGATTATTTTGATTGTTATGTCCGCCCGGATTACCATTAAATCCCGAACCAGAATTTCCTCCACCGTATCCCGGCCCGGATCCTGAGCCATCGCCGGAGCCGTGATCATACCGGAAAGCATTAGAATTCTTGAACTCCTGCATAATGAAGCAATCCTTCCAAAGGTGGTTTGCTGGCACCTCCTTCGTCCCATGCTTTGGACAGGGCTGGTTCAATTCATAATTTAAGCGGTCCGGGTTTGGGTTAGGCGCTCTACTGTGATTTAGCGGTTTACCCTTGCGTCGCTGACCCTTGTCCTGCGCGTTGGTATTAGCCACGAAATCCATGTTGCCATCCGCTTTACGCTTGCCTCCGCTACCATTACCTGCCGAGTGGTGATGCTGGCCTTTGGGGTTGTTTTTCTTCTTTCCCTTCCCTGTCTTGTCATCATCAGACTCGGGATCCTTGGTACTATCAGAATCAGCATACTTTACCAAGGCAGCCATGAGGGTCCCCATGTCAGTGCAATGGTGCTTCATCCGTCCCAACTTCAGCTTTAGTGGCCCAAACAGGCAGTTTCCTTCTAGGGTTATAACCACGGTGTCAGCGTTGATACGGTCTGATGAATGCAGAACCTGCGAGACCCGGCGCACCCAATGATTCGTCGATTCTCCTTCCTCCTGGACACAGGCAGCTAAGTCCACTATCGACATAGGCTGCTTACATTTATCGTTGAAGTTACTGATAAACCGGGCTCGTAATTGGGCCCATGAACTGATAGAATTGGCCGGTAAGCTTTTCAACCAAGTGCGGGCCGTTCCTTCAAGCATCATGGTGAAGTACTTCGCACATGCCGCATCATCCACATCAAGCATCTCCATTCCCATCTCATAGCTCTCCACCCATGTCTCTGGGGGTTGATCGGGAGTTCCGCCGCCAGAAGCCTCCGTAGCCACCGAAAACCAATCTAGACCAGTTCCGGCACCCTACCGGAGGGGGAATCCCTCTCCGGTGGCCATCTTCATCATCCCGGTGCTCTCCATGAAGAGGAGGGAGTAGTTCTCCCACGGGTCTGAGGGTATGTACCAGTAGCTATGTGTTTGATCTCTCTCTCTCTCTCGTGTTCTTGAGGTGATACGATCTTGATGTATCGCGAGCTTTGCTATTATAGTTGGATCTTATGATGTTTCTCTCCCTCTACTCTCTTGTAATGAATTGAGTTTTCCCTTTGAAGTTATCTTATCGGATTGAGTCTTTAAGGATTTGAGAACACTTGATGCATGTCTTGCGTGGGATACCCGTGGTGACAATGGGGTATTCTATTGATCCACTTGATGTATGTTTTGGTGATCAACTTGCGGGTTTCATGACCTTGGGAATCTATGCATAGGGGTTGGCACACGTTTTCGTCTTGACTCTCCGGTACAAACTTTGGGGCACTCTTTGAGGTTCTATGTGTTGGTTGAATAGATGAATCTGAGATTGTGTGATGCATATCGTATAATCATACCCACGGATACTTGAGATGACATTGGAGTATCTAGGTGACATTAGGGTTTTGGTTGATTTGTGTCTCAAGGTGTTATTCTAGTATGAACTCTAGGATAGATTGAATGGAAAGAATAGCTTCATGTTATTGTACTAAGGACTCTTGAATAGATCGATCAGAAAGGATAACATTGAGGTGGTTTCGTACCCTACCATAATCTCTTCGTTTGTTCTCTGCTATTAGTGACTTTGGAGTGACTCTTTGTTGCATGTTGAGGGATAGTTATATGATCCAATTATGTTATTATTGTTGAGAGAACTTTCACTAGTGAAAGTATGAACCCTAGGCCTTGTTTCAACGCATTGCAATACCGTTTACACTCACTTTTACTATTAGTTACCTTTCTGTTTTTATATTTTCAGATTACAAAAACCTTTATCTTCCATCCATATACCACTTGTATCACCATCTCTTCGCCGAACTAGTGCACCTATACAATTTACCATTGTATTGGGTGTGTTGGGGACACAAGAGACTCTTTCTTATTTGGTTGCAGGGTTACTTGAGAGAGACCATCTTCATCCTATGCCTCCTACGGATTGATAAACCTTAGGTCATCCACTTGAGGGAAATTTGCTACTATCCTACAAACCTCTGCACATGGAGGCCCAACAACGTCTACAAGAAGAAGGTTGTGTAGAAGACATCAAGCTCTTTTCTGGCGTTGTTGCCGGAGTGGTTAGCGCTTGAAGGTATATCTTTAGATCTTGGAATCGAATCTTTTTGTTTCTTGTTTTATCAATAGTTTAGTTTCTAAAATAAAACTACAAAAAATATGGAATTGAGTTTGCCTCATACGCTTCATCTTTTTAATATCTTTTGTGAGTATGATGGAAAGGAAAATTGTGCCAAAGTGTTAGAAGAAGAATGCATTAAAATGTTTGGCACTAAATATTTGAATGATGAGCATGATTGCAATGTTGTTAGTATGAATTCCTTGAATATCCATGATGCTAATTGTCGGTGTCAAAACCGGCGGATCTCGGGTAGGGGGTCCCGAACTATGCGTCTAAGGCGGATGGTAACAGGTGGCTGGGGACACAATGTTTTACCTAGGTTCGGGCCCTCTTGATGGAGGTAAAACCCTACGTCCTGCTTGATTTATTCTTGATGATATGAGTATTACAAGAGTTGATCTACCACGAGATCGGAGAGGCTAAACCCTAGAAGCTAGCCTATGGTATGATTGTATGTTGTCCTACGGACCAAAACCCTCCGGTTTATATAGACACCGGAGGGAGCTAGGGTTACACAAGGTCGGTTACAAAGGTGGAGATATACATATCCGTATAGCCTAGCTTGCCTTCCACGCCAAGTAGAGTCCTATCCGGACACGAGACGAAGTCTTTAATCTTGTATCTTCATAGTCCAACAGTCCGGCCAAAGGATATAGTCCGGCTGTCCGGAGACCCCCTAATCCAAGACTCCCTTAGTAGCCCCTGAACCAGGCTTCAATGACGATGAGTCCGGCGCGCAGTATTGTCTTTGGCATTGCAAGGCGGGTTCCTCCTTCGAATACACCACGGAAGAATTTGAATACAAGGATAGTGTCCGACCCTGCAAAATAAGTTCCACATACCACCATAGAGAGAATAATATTTCCACAAATCTAATCTACTGGCACGTTTTGGCAACATGACATTATGCCCTGGCCCGGCAATTATTCGAACCGTTTCCTTTAACTAGCCCCGCACATAACGCGAGGCAGTTTTTTAACACGTCTTGTCAAAGCAGAGATCGTGTCCCCCTTATTACAGGATTCTCATCAATACGAGTGCGGGTAACCCAACCGCGCCATGGATTACGGCGCTTGGGGGATAAGCGAGTTTTACCAGGCTAGTGGGGGCGCATAGTTTCGGCTGCCCTTATAAAGGGACAAGGTTTAACCTTTTTCTACCCACGCCTTCTTCCTCCTTGCTCATCCATTCTTGTGCACTGGAGCTCCAACACCCATGTCCACATCCTTCCCCTCAACCTTCTCCAAACATGTCCGGAGTGGGAGGAAAATGGATGGCTTCCTCCGTTACGGAGGGACACATCAAGAAGATGCGCGGAGCCAGATACTTAGCCGCGAATATCGTGCATCAGCTGCCCGCCGCGGGGCAGATCGTCCCTACCCCGGAACCTCACGAGAGGGTAGCTTTCCTCCACCACTTCCTCCACGGACTGGGGTTTCCCCTCCATCCATTCGTCCGTGGTCTCATGTTTCTACTATGGGTTGGACTTCCATGATCTGGCCCCGAACTTCATCCTCAACATTTCGGTGTTCATCGTTGCGTGTGAGGCTTTCGTCCGCATCCGGCCCCACTTCGGTATGTGGCTGAAGACCTTCAATATCAAGCCGAAGGGTGGGAGGCCAACAAGCAGAATGCGGCGGAGCCATGGTGGGCAAGATGCCCAATGTTATATGGCTCGAAGGCTCCTTCGTGGAGACCATAAAGGGGTGGCAATTAGCATGGTTCTACATCACCGAGCCGCGTGACACCAACTGGGTGGCGGCCCCTGAGTTTCGATCCGGAATCCCCACGCGGCTCACCTCCTGGAAAGAGAAGGGCATGTCCTAGGGTTCATCGGTGGAGCTGGACGGACTACAAAAATGTATCCGGAATATGGCAAGCAAAAAGCTCAAGCTTGTCAACATAGTCCAGGTCATGCTCATCCGCTGGATCCTCCCGTGTCAACAATGGGACTTCAATTTGTGGGAGTTCGACCCGGCCCTGCACAAAGTCTAAGCGAGCTCTTCGACATGACGCATAAGGACGTCTGGAGGGTGCTGTTCAAGGGCGCCGAGGTCCCCCCTCTCTCACCGAGGACCGTGGGCTAAGCGCGAAGCGCCCAGCGCATTCAGTGAGTTCTATACATCCGGTAGGATATTATATTTCCCCAAGCTTAATCATGTGCGGGGTCTGAGCTCCATGCCTTTGACAGGATTGGGTGGAGACATCGGGGCAGATTAACTATCCGGCCCCTCTGCCCGAAGACACTGCGGACGCTCTCTTAACGGAGATGCTGACTCCGGCTCCTTACAAGGTGCCGGAGAAGACCAAGAAGGCCAAGGGAACCCGAAAGAGTTCCCGACCCCATGTGTTATCGGACTCATCGTCCGATAACTCCACGACGCACTCCTCCCCCGAAGACGAGAAGGAAGATGAAGATGCCCCCCCTCCAGTCGGGGGAGACAAGAAAAGGAAGGCCGCCCCAACCGGGGGGGCCGAAGGGTCCAAGAAGGGAAGGACTCTCCTTCCGGACTACTCCACCACCGCCGCCGAAGGCGAAGAGGAGTGGCTGCTCAGGGCCAAGCCCCAGGCGAAGTCGTAAGTATTCGGATGCTAGAGTAATTCATAGCATACCTTTGTCGCACTGCTCCTCCTA
The DNA here is from genome assembly GCF_018294505.1 of Triticum aestivum. Taxonomy (NCBI): domain Eukaryota; kingdom Viridiplantae; phylum Streptophyta; class Magnoliopsida; order Poales; family Poaceae; genus Triticum; species Triticum aestivum. The sequence continues at coordinate 447,190,832 of NC_057797.1, forward strand.
ACGCCGAATTATGATTATACAGACCGCCACAAGCCCGTATCGATGTATCGTCGGATGGCTCCCTGGGCTCGTCGGATATGGATAGAGATCCACTTCCGACCGCCACCTCCCCTTGCCCTATGGACAACGCCGAGGTATTGTCTCAAGAGGCACCGGGTCGAGGGGAGACAGTCTTGGAGGCGCCTCGAGGCGACCTTCCGGATTCCGGGAGCAGAGGGAGCAAGCCTCCCGAGGGCTCCGAGTTCGGCCCTCAGCCGAACACCGCGCCAGAACCTCCAGTGGTTCCAGACTCAGGCAGGCGGCCTCCTTCCAAAAGGGGCAAGACGCCTGTGCCGGTGACCTCTGTCCATCCAGAGGCACCGGACACTCTGCTGGGAGCACTTCGCAGCGCTTCCATCGACGAAGAGCACTGCACTATTATGAGTGCGGTGATCCAGAAGGTTTAGTCCGCCAAGAGCGGACTGACTGAAGCCTGTGCCAGCCTTCTGACAGGCTTGAGGTAAGTATTTGAAATATAGGAAAAATATTACCGCATAGACAATAGCCCCTGATGCTCTGTTCGGTGTTCACAAAGAAAAGCCGAACAGAGGATCAAACAATATCGCAGGAGTCTAATATAAGTATGTCTATATGCGTATGCAAGCTTTGCTGTTGGCATGTGCCGCACTGACTGCGAAGGTCGCCGCACTAAAGCAGGACCTCGAAGGGTCCAAATAAGAGCTCGGCCTTGCCAAGGGGTAGCTCGAGGAGAACAAAGGTAAGTAATACCTAGTCTATGGATATATATAAAAAGAATGCGATTGCAAAATGACAGGATCATCGTAAATTTGCTAGGGGCCACGACCGAGGTGGCGACCCTGAAGCAAGCGCTATCCGAGGCCGAAAACAAAGCGGCCAAGGAGCGCACCGAGCGGGAAAGGCATGAGGCACGGGTGGGCGGGGTGCAGCAAGAGCTCCACGCTCTTGTGATGAAGCACGAGGCGTTGGAGCTTGACTTGAAGACGCGAGAGTCCGAGCTTGCCACGGCCCTTGAGAGTGCAAAGAGTGCTAAGGCCGAAGCCCAAAAGGCCCTCCAGGAGATTGATGCAATGAAGAAGATAGCGGTGGGTAAGGTATTCTATATGCAAAGCAAGCATGTGAAAGTAAATTACTTGTTACTTACCCGAATCCGGAGCTCTCCAGGACCATTCGCAGATTTGCCCCGCAGCGTGTCGGATGCCGCACAGTTTTACCAGGCCGAGGAGGGAAGCTTAACGGAGAAGCTGTTCTGGTCTCAGTATACTGGGACCGAACACCCGATGCCTCTGAGCGACCAGCTGAAGCAACTGTTCGAGCTCCACAAAGCGGCCGAACAAGCCATGAAGGGCTTTATAGTCCGGATGTGGCCTAGCGACGCCCTTCCCAACAGCTACTTCGGCCTGGTGAGGCGGCTTATGGATGCCTGACCACGGCTGGAAGTCATCAAGCGGTCCGTCTACATTGAAGGTGCACACCGGGCTTTCGCCCGTGTGAAGGTGCAATGGGCCAAGACGGACGCCGTGAAGCTGGTGAAGGAAGGGCCGCCACAGGGCAAGGAGCATCGCCACCCCGAGATGTACTATGAGGGTGTCCTGAAGGGTGCCCGTCTCGTAGCGGACAAGTGTGCAAAAGATGTAATATTTGAATGAACTTGCTCGTGTAATCCTGTATTATGAAATTTGTTCATATGCGCTATGCAACGCTTGTCTAATTTAAAATATTATCTTCTGTTCGGCTGTTTATCAAATCTGAGAGATTGCTAGTCGTTGGCTTATGCCCCCACGCCACGATTGCTGGGGTGTTCGGGATAAACCCGAGCACTCTTGTTCCCATTGTTGGGTCCTTCGAGGGAGGTGCTCAGCACAACGAACAAGGCAATCGGACTATAATGCGTTATCACTCTCACTTAGCCATAAAATTCTATAATTTTAAATTTCGGCGAAGCCCGTAGTATTCGGAAGGCCGAATTCGGGGCGCGATACACGCCTTAAGCCGGACAGGGCCGACTCCTCGCTCTAAGCGGCATAAGTCTTTAGGGACTTGAAACCTCTCAAACAGCGACCAGTCTCTCGCTTATCATGACAGTCAGTTTAGCTTTCTCTACTGAGGTGCTTAGCCCAGCAGAATCGGGGCACAATCGCAGTAGTTCTCCCAGTGCTACCTTAGCCGATATAGCGGAACGTAAGGTACCAAAACATGGGAGCCGGGCAAACCCAACTATTGACCCAAGACATGATTCGGAGCTGATTCATATAATGCTATAAGTTCGGGTTGCCGCACTGTCGAAAGTGTTCGGACTTCTCACGCCGTCTTATGGGGTATGCTTAAGCCCCTAGCGTATTGGCTGTACCAGAGTGTACGGGTGCTAGATTTCGTTAATGAACATATATATAAAAAGGAAGAATACAATAATAGTCTTAATGATATGCATTGTTTATTCAAAAAGGTGCGTTAAACCAGAATGATACAAGTAGTGTGATAAGCAAAAAATAGGACTATCAGACATGCCCCATCCAAGGACGAGCTGAGGAGTAGTATTAAAGCAAGCATTTTACTCGTTATCGTAATCCACCTAGGAGTTCCGTGGTGTGACATAGCTCTCTGCCTCCTTGGTTGCTGCATCATGTGTTCGGCAATCATGCTGCCGGACAGGGTTTCCAGAGATTAAAGTCCTGAAAGAGAAAAATAACATAGCAGGAAGCCCCTAGTGCGGTTTAAGCCGCGTATTAGGGCGTACCGTCGTTGTGCCCCCCTCCCCGCCTGTGCCCATGGTATTTTTAATGTGTAATTATGTACGCGAGGCACAAATTTTGCGGTTTGGCTGGGGCCGGGGTGGGGGCCGCATTGCTATGCGAGCTTGGAACGTGCCAGGTGGTCCAGTTGCCGATTACTCCGGGCGTGCTTGAAGTTGTCCGGGTCCTTAATCGCCGAACTACTGGATTGCCTTAAGAGGCTGCTTTGTGCTTCAGCTGCGAGGGCCGCAGTGTGCTCCTCTGTGCGGAGAGAGCGCTCTGTGTTTCCATTGACTATGATGACCCCCCGAGGTCCTGGCATCTTGAGCTTGAGATATGCATAATGCGGTACCGCATTGAATCTTGCAAATGTGGTTCGCCCGAGCAGTGTGTGGTAGCCACTTCGGAATGGGACTATGTCGAAGATTAACTCTTCACTTCGGAAGTTACCCGGGGATCCGAAGACCACTTCCAGTGTGACTGAGCCTGTGCAATGGGCCTCTACACCTGGTATGACACCTTTAAAAGTCATTTTTGTGGGTTTGATCCTTGAGGGGTCTATACCCATTTTGCGCACTCTGTCCTGATAAAGCAGGTTCAGGCTACTGCCGCCATCCATAAGGACTCGAGTGAGGTGAAATTCGTCAATGATTGGGTCTAGGACCAGTGCGGCGAATCTGCCATAACGGATACTAGTGGGGTGGTCCCTGCGATCGAAGGTGATCGGACAGGAGGACCATGGGTTGAACTTTGGGGCGACTGGCTCCAACGCATATACGTCCCTGAGCGCACGCTTCCGCTCCCTCTTGGGGATGTGGGTTGCGTATATCATGTTCACCGTCCGCACTTGTGGGGGGAACCTCTTCTATCCTCCGGTGTTCGGCTGCCGGGGCTCCACCTCGTCATCGCTATGTGACCACTTGTCTTTGTTTTCGGCATTTAACTTGTCGGCCTGCTTGAACACCCAACAATCCCTGTTGGTGTGGTTGGCTGGCTTGTCGGGGGTGCCGTGTATTTGGCACGAGCGATCGAGTATACGGTCCAAACTGGACGGGCCTGGAGTGCTTCTTTTGAATGGCTTTTTCCGCTGACCGTGTTTAGAGCCTTTGAATCCGGCATTGACTGCCATATTATCGGTATTGTTGCTATTAATGCGGCTCTTATGTTTGTTGCGACAGACCTGCCATTGCCGTCCTTGGTGTCCGAAGTACCATGGTTCTTTGATATGTTATTACTGTGAGCCAGCCAGCTGTCTTCTCCCACACAAAAGCGGGTCATGAGTGTCGTGAGGGCTGCCATAGATTTCGGCTTTTCCTGACCAAGGTGCCAGGCTAGCCACTCATCGCGGATGTTGTGCTTGAAAGCTACTAGGGCCTCTGCATCCAGACAGTCGACAATTTGATTTTTCTTTGTTAGGAACCGCGTCCAGAATTGCATGTCTGATTCTTCTTGCCACTGAATTATGTGGCTCAAGTCATCGGCATCTGGTGGTCGCACATAAGTGCCCTGAAAGTTGTCGAGGAATGCAGCTTCCAGATCTTCCCAACAACCAATGGACTCTGCTGGCAAGCTGTTGAGCCAATGATGAGCTAGTCCTTTGAGTTTTAGTGGGAGGTATTTGATGGCGTGTAGGTCATCACCGCGAGCCATGTGGATGTGTAGGAGGAAATCCTCGATCCATACCGCGGGATCTGTTGTGCCGTCGTATGATTCAATATTTACCTGTTTGAAACCCTTTGGGATTTGATGACCCATTACTTCGTTTGTGAAGCGTAAGGGGTGTGCGGAGCCTCTGTACTGGGCTATATTGCCACGCAGCTCGAATGAGTCTTGCCCGCTGTGTTCGGCCCGGCCGGACTTACTTTTACTGTATCCGGCATGACGATTATTGTCTCACATAGTGGCGCGCCCTCGTGATCCGTAGATCAATCTTGCATGTTTTGCTTTGTCCTGCAATACGTCTCGCATGTCTGGCGTACTTCCCCATGCCTTTTTATTTGAATGGCGTCGGGGTGCGGGCTGAGCTTTTGGCTGGAATGCCTCTCTGTCGCGGCCACGAGGTGGCCGATCAGCCGCGTCATACACCAGGGATGTAGGTTTCGGTGCTTCCTCCTCCAGTCGGGGTAGCAACCTGCACTTTGGGTAACTCTTGGAGGGGCGTTCGAGTTTATATTCCTCGGCCACCAGGACTTCAGTCCATCTGTCAGCCAACAATCTTGATCAGCTTGAAGCTGCTGCTGCTTTTTCTTGAGGCTATTTGCCGTGGCTATAAGCCGGCGCTTGAAGCGCTCTTGTTCGATGGGATCCTCTGGCATGACGAATTCTTCATCGTCGAGGCTTGCCTCGTCTTCGGAGGGAGGAATGTAATTATCATCCTCCACCTCTCCATCTGCCGCTCTCTCAGGAGGCCTGGCTCCTTCATCCTCCTGCTCTAAATCTTGCTGGAGGGGATTGTTGTCTTTGGCACTATCCGGAGTGCTATTATCTCTGGTGCCGGTATCACCACTTTTGCCTTAGCGGGACTTAGAGCGGCGCCGCTGACGCCGGCGCTTGGGTTGCTTCTTGGAGGGGTCATCCTCCGTTGTCTCATCGCCATTGCCTTCTTTGGGTGTGTCCACCATGTATATATCGTATGATGAGGTGGCTGTCTAGTGCCCTGTGGGCAGTGGTTCCTCTTCGACTCCTGCATCGTCATCCATACCGTCGATGTCTATGGAGTCGAAGTCAAGCATGTCAGTTAAGTCATCGACAGTGGCTACTAAGTGGGTGATGGGTGGGTGGCAAATTTCTTCATCATCCGCATCCCAATCCTGTCGAAGTAGTTCGGCCAGGCCTCTCCTGACAAGGAGAGAGACCTTAATGAGTTCAGTATGTCGCCAAAGGGCAAGTGCTAAAATTTATCCATGGAGGTAAACTCCATGATCGGCGCCCAATCGGATTCGACAGGAACGGGCGCAGGCGGTTCGGACTCCGTGGCCGGAGAAGGATCCGACAGTTTGGCAACACGGCTCTCATGAAGGGTAAGGTTGATATTTGGATCGATCGCTGCTGAGGATACGGCCTCCGTGACGGGGTCTATCCACCCGTCCATGGATGGCGCAACTGGCTTCGAATTGAGGCTCAGAGGGGCTGCCGGTGCAATCTCCTGAATACGGTCCGATGGTAGAGCTAAATCGTACTCATCGTGACCGCATGGCGCACAAGGCAGGGGCTCGAATCCGTCGAAGATCAAGTCTCCCGGATATCGGCCGTGTAGTTTAAGCTTCCAAACCTGACCTGGTGACCAGGGGCGTAACTTTTGATCTGCTCCAGATGGCCAGGCGAGTTAGCCCGCAGTGCGAAGCCGCCGAACACAAAGATCTGTCCAGGGAGAAAATTCTCACCCTGGACTACAACTCTATCTATGATCGTAGGAGCCATCAAGCCTAACGGCGACCACACAGAGGAACTCTCAATGAAAGCACCAATGTCAGTGTCAAAACCGGCGGATCTCGGGCAGGGGGTCCCGAACTGTGCGTCTAAGGCAGATGGTAACAGGAGGCTAGGGACACGATGTTTTACCCAGGTTCGGGCCCTCTTGATGGAGGTAAAACCCTACGTCCTGCTTGATTTATTCTTGATGATATGAGTATTACAAGAGTTGATCTACCACGAGATCGGAGAGGCTAAACCCTAGAAGCTTGCCTATGGTATGATTGTATGTTGTCCTACGGACCAAAACCCTCCGGTTTATATAGACACCGGAGGGGGCTAGGGTTACACAAGGTCGGTTACAAAGGTGGAGATATACATATCAATATTGCCTAGCTTGCCTTCCACACCAAGTAGAGTCCTATCCGGACACAAGACGAAGTCTTCAATCTTGTATCTTCATAGTCCAATAGTCCGGCCAAAGGATATAGTCCGGCTGTCCGGAGACCCCCTAATCCAGGACTCCCTCACTAATGATATGCAAAGCCACAAGCTTGGGGAAGCTATGTTTGATGAAGATGATATTTTTTGTCCCCCAAGTTTTGATGAGCAAATTTATTATGATGAAAGCATGCCTCCTATTTATGATGATTATATTGATGAAAGTGGATTTGGAGAGGTCATGACTTTATTTTGTGATGAATCGACTATTCCGGAAGAGGGTCCAATTGATTATGAGAACAAAGTTGCTATCTATGATGATTATTGTGATGACTTGTATGCTATAAAGAATAATGATATGCATGAAACTTTTCATCATGACTTTTGTTTTCAATTGGATTATGCCTCACATGATAATTATTTTGTTGAGTTTGCTCCCACTATTATTCATGAGAAGAATTTTGCTTATGTGGAGAGTAATAAAATTTCTATGCTTGTAGAACATGAAAAGAATGCTTTATGTGATGGTTATATTGTTTAATTCATTCATGATTCTACTGAAAATTATTATCAGGGAGGAATATATGCTTGTAGGAATTGCAATAATATCAAGTTTCCTCTCTATGTGCTTAAAGTTTTGAAGTTATGCTTGTTTTACCTTCCTATGCAAGTTGATTCTTGTTCCCATAAGTTGTTTGCTCACAAACTCCCTATGCATAGGAAGTGGGTTAGACTTAAATGTGCTAGTCATATTCTTCATGATGCTCTCTTTATGTTACAATTCTTATCTTTTATGTGAGCATCGTTGATATCATCATGCCTAGCTAGGGGCGTTAAACGATAGCGCTTGTTGGGAGGCAACCCAATTTTATTTTTAGTCCTTGCTTTTTGCTCCTGATTAGTAATAAATAATTTATCTAGCCTCTGTTATGATTGAGTTTTTATGTTTTAATTAGTGTTTGTGCCAAGTAGAACCGTTGGGAAGACTTGCGGAAAGTCTTGTTGATCTCGCTGTAAAAAACAGAAACTTTAGCGCTCACGAGAAGTGCTGCCATTTTTTTTTGGAGAGTTCTATTTAGTTAATTATTTTTGAAGATGATTAATAGATAAATTCCTCACTTCCAACAATTTATTTTAGAATTTTTGAGGTTCCAGAAGTTTGCGTTAGTTATAGATTACTACAGACTGTTCTGTTTTTGACAAATTCTGTTTTTCATGTGTTGTTTACTTATTTTTGATGACTCTATGGCTAGTAAAAGACTTTATAAACCATAGATAAGTTGGAATACAGTAGGTTTAACACCAATATAAATAAAGAATGAATTCATTACATTACCTTGAAGTGGTGTTTTATTTTCTTTCGCTAACGGAGCTTACGAGTTTTCTGTTAAGTTTTGTATTGTGAAGTTTTCAAGTTTTGGGTAAAGATTCGATGGGCTATGGAATAACGAGTGTAAAGAGCCTAAGCTTGGGGATGCCCAAGGCACCCCAAGGTAATATTCAAGGACAACCAAAATCCTAAGCTTGGGGATGCCCCGGAAGGCATCCCCTCTTTCGTCTTCGTTCATCGGTAACTTTACTTGGAGCTATATTTTTATTTGCCACATGATATGTGTTTTTCTTGGAGCGTCATTTTATTTACTTTTGTTTTTATTGGAGTTTGAATAAAATACCAAGATCTGAAATTCTTAAATGTTAGAGAGTTTTCATATAGTTGCATGATTATTGGACTACTCATTGATCTTCACTTATATCTTTCGGAGTAGTTTGTCGTTTGCTCTAGTGCTTCACTTATATCTTTTTAGAGCACGGTGGTGGTTTTATTTTGAAGAATTAGATGAACTCTCGTGCTTCACTTATATTATTTTGAGAGTCTTTAGAACAGCATGGTAGTTTGCTTTGGTTATGAAACTAGTCCTAATATGATGGGCATCCAAGAGGGATATAATAAAAACTTTCATATAGAGTGCATTGGATACTATGAGAAGTTTGATAGTTGATGATTGTTTTGAGATATGAGGATGGTAATATTAGAGTCATGCTAGTTGAGTAGTTGTGAATTTGAGAAATACTTGTGGTTAAGTTTGTGATTCCCGTAGCATGCACTTATGGTGAACCTATATGTGATGAAGTCGGAGCATGATTTATTTATTGATTGTCTTCCTTATGAGTGGTGGTCGGGGACGAGCGATGGTCTTTTCGTACCAATCTATCATGCTAGGAGCATGCGCGTAGTACTTTGTTTCGATAACTAATAGATTTTTTCAATAAGTATGTGAGTTCTTTAAGACTAATGTTGAGTCCATGGATTATACGCACTCTCACCCTTCCACCATTGCTAGCCTCTCTAGTACCGTGCAACTTTCGCCGGTACCATAAAACCACCATATACCTTCCTCAAAACAGCCACCATACCTACCTATTATGGCATTTCCATAGCCATTCCGAGATATATTGCCATGCAATTCTCCGCCGTTCCGTTTACATCATTGTCATATTGCTATGCATGATCATGTAGTTGACATCGTATTTGTGGCAAAGCCACCATTCATAATGCTTTCATACATGTCACTCATGAGTCATTGCACATCCCGGTACACCGCCGGAGGCATTCATATAGAGTCATATCTTGTCCTAAGTATCGAGTTGTAATTCTTGGGTTGTAAGAAAATAAAAGTGTGATGATCATCATTATTAGAGCATTGTCCCAGTGAGGAAAGGATGATGGAGACTATGATTCCCCCACAAGTCGGGATGAGACTCCGGACGAAAATAAATAAATAAAAGAGGCCAAAGAAGCCCAAATAAAAAAAGAGAAAAGAGGCCATAAAAAAAGAAGTCCCAAATAAAAAAATAAAAAAAAATTAAAAATGAGAGAAAAAGAGAGAAGGGGCGATGCTACTATCCTTTTACCACACTTGTGCTTCAAAGTAGCACCATGATCTTCATGATAGAGAGTCTCCTATCTTGTCACTTTCATATACTAGTGGGAATTTTTCATTATACAACTTGGCTTGTATATTCCAGTGATGGGCTTCCACAAAATGCCCTAGGTCTTCGTGATAAAGTGAGTTGGATGCACACCCACTTAGTTATCTATTGATGGCAATCCCAGTGTTGAGCTTTCATATACTTATAGCTCTAGTGCATCCGTTGCATGGCAATCCCTACTCACTCACATCGATATCTATTGATGGGCATCTCCATAGCCTGTTGATACTCCTAGTTGATGTGAGACTATATTCTCCTTTTTGTCTTCTCCACAACCACCATTCTATTCCACATATAGTGCTATGTCCAATGCTCATGCTCATATATTGCATGAAGATTGAAAATGTTTGAGAACATCAAAAGTATGAAACAATTGCTTGGCTTGTCATCGGGGGTGTGCATGATTTAAATATTTTGTGTGGTGAAGATGGAGCTTAGCCAGACTATATGATTTTGTAGGGATAACTTTCTTTGGCCATGTTATTTTGAGAAGACATGATTGCTTTGTTAGTATGCTTGAAGTATTCTTATTTTTATGTCAATATTAAACTTTTTTCTTGAATCTTATGGATCTGAATATTCTTGCCACAATAAAGAATTACATAGAGAAATATGTTAGGTAGCATTCCACATCAGAAATTCTGTTTTTATCATTTACCTACTCGAGGACGAGCGGGAATTAAGCTTGGGGATGCTGATACGTCTCCAATGTATCTATAATTTTTTATTGTTCCATGCTATTATATTATCAACCTTGGATGTTTTATATGCATTTATATGCTATTTTATATGATTTTTGGGACTAACCTATTAACCTGGAGCCCAGTGCCAGTTTCTGTTTTTTCCTTCTTTTAGAGTATCACAGAAAAGGAAAATCAAACGGAGTCCAATTGACCTGAAACTTCACGGAACTTATTTTTGGACCAGAAGAAGCCCACGGAGTATCGAAGTTGGACTAGGAAAGTCCCGGGCTGCCCACGAGGGTGGGGCGGGCGCCAACCCCCTGGGCACGTCCCCTGCCTCGTGGACAGCCCGGAGGTCCACCGATGTACTTCTTCCTCCCATATATACCCATATACCCTAAAAACTTCAGGGAGCAAAATAGATCGGGAGTTCTGCCGCCAGAAGCCTCTATAGCCACCGAAAACCAATCTAGACCCGTTCCGGCACCCTGCCGAAGGGGGAATCCCTCTCCGGTGGCCATCTTCATCATCCCGGTGCTCTCCATGATGAGGATGGAGTAGTTCTCCCTCGGGGCTGAGGATATGTACCAGTAGCTATGTGTTTGATCTCTCTCTCTCTCTCTCTCGTGTTCTTGAGGCGATACGATATTGATGTATTGTGAGCTTTGCTATTATAGTTGGATCTTATGATGTTTCTCCCCCTCTACTCTCTTGTAATGAATTGAGTTTTCCCTTTGAAGTTATCTTATCGGATTAAGTCTTTAAGGATTTTAGAACACTTGATGTATGTCTTGCGTGGGATACCCGTGGTGACAATGGGGTATTCTATTGATCCACTTGATGTATGTTTTGGTGATCAACTTGCGGGTTCCGTGACCTTGGGAATCTATGCATAGGGGTTGGCACACGTTTTCGTCTTGACTCTCCGGTAGAAACTTTGGGCAGTCTTTGAGGTTCTATGTGTTGGTTGAATAGATGAATCCGAGATTGTGTGATGCATATCGTATAATCATACCCACGGATACTTGAGGTGAAATTGGAGTATCTAGGTGACATTAGGGTTTTGGTTGATTTGTGTCTTAAGGTGTTATTCTAGTACGAACTCTAGGATAGATTGAATGGAAAGAATATCTTCATGTTATTTTACTACGGACTCTTGAATAGATCGATCAGAAAGGATAACTTTGAGGTGGTTTCATACCCTACCATAATATCTTCGTTTGTTCTCTGCTATTAGTGACTTTGGAGTGACACTTTGTTGCATGTTGAGGGATAGTTATATGATCCAATTATGTTATTATTGTTGAGAGAACTTGCACTAGTGAAAGTATGAACCCTAGGCCTTGTTTCAAAGCATTGCAATACCATTTACGCTCACTTTTACTATTAGTTACCTTGCTGTTTTTATATTTTCAGATTACAAAAACCTTTATCTACCATACATATACCACTTGTATCACCATCTCTTCGCCGAACTAGTGCACCTATACAGTTTACCATTGTATTGGGTGTGTTGAGGACACAAGAGACTCTTTGCTATTTGGTTGTAGGGTAGCTTGAGAGAGACCATCTTCATCCTACACCTCCTATGGATTGATAAACTTTAGGTCATCCACTTGAGGGAAATTTGCTACTGTCCTACAAACCTCTACACTTGGAGGCCCAACAACGTCTACAAGAGGAAGGTTGTGTAGTAGGCATCAAAAGTTTCATTGCGTTTGGACTCTGTTTGGTATTGATTTTCTGCGATGTAAAAAACATGGAAAAACAGCAACTGGCACTTGGCACTATGTGAATAGGTTAGTACCAAAAATGATATAAAATGACCAGAAAATGATTATAAAACATCCAAGATTGATAGTATAACAGCATGGAACAATTAAAAATTATAGATACGTTGAAGACGTATCAGCATCCCCAAGCTTAACTCCTACTCGTCCTTGAGTAGGGAAGTGATAAAAACAGAATTTTTGATGTGGAATGCTGCCTAACATGTCATATCATATTATTTTCTTTATAGCATGGAAATTTAGACTTTTATATTGTTCAAAGCAATAGTCTAGTTTTGACATGATAATTTAAATACTCAAGCATATCAACAAGCAACCATGTCTTTCAAAATATCAACGCTAAAATAAGTTATCCCAAGCCCATCATGCTCAACCATTGATCCATTGATGAAACACACTCGCATATTAGCTACACCCAATACTCAAGTACGACCATATTGCCTCCTAGTTGGTGCTTTTATAAGAGAAGATGCATACTCAAATTCAAAATAAAATTTGCATAAAGTATAAGAAAGGCCCTTCGCAGAGGGAAGTAGGGATTTGTAGAGGTGCCAGAGCTCAAAGCGAAAAACTTAGAGATAAAAACATTTTGGGAGGTGTATCCATCCCACCAACGAAAATGACTTAGAGTTCCCAACACTTTCCATGCTTAGATATATCATAGGCGGTTCCCAAATAGAAAATAAAGTTTATTCCTTTTCCACCATACTTTCACTTTTCTTGGCTAACTGTATCCACGGGTGCCTTCCAAACCAACACTTACTAAGGAATTTATTATTTGACAACATAAAGTAAAAAAATCATTTCGGGACTAGGCATCCCTAATACCTTTGCCTTACTCTCGTGTAATGACAAGTGAATAAACACTCATCTTGAGAATAACACATCTAGCATGGAAAATATTAGCCACCCCTCACCGCTCTGCGAGCGAAACAAACACACAGAAGAGAAGTTTATTTTGAAAATTATATATGGCACATGCAAATTTGCTAAGAACGGCAAAAGAATACTGCATATAGGTAGATATAGTGGACTCATGTGGCAAAACTGGTTTACAGGATTTTGGATGCACAAGTAGTGATCATACTTAGTGCAAAATGAAGGCTAGCAAAATATTGAGAAGCGACCAACTAAGAAACAAACAATCTCATAAGCAAGCATTAAGCATAATTAACACCGAATAATGCACCAAAAGTAGGATATAATTTCATTGCATGACTATTGACTTTCGTACTTGCATAGGGAAGCACAATCCTTAACACCAATATTCTTACAAAAGCATAATTACTCATCAAGATGGCTCACATATCACATCATCATATCTCAAAACTATTACTAAGAATCAAGTTTATTTTGTCCAATGATCCTCATGAAAGTTTTTATTATATCCTTCTTGGATATCTATCACTTTGGGACTAATTTTCATGTGTTGCTTTTAACAAGCTCAAACAAATATAAGTGAAGATCATGAGCATAATATTTCTTTCTTTCTCTCAAATTAATTTAAGTGAAGCAAGAGAGAATTTATTGAAAATTTTAATAACTCTCAAATAAATATAAGTGAAGAAAGAGAGCATTTCTTTAAAATTACTATAGCACACCGTGCTCAAAAAGATATAAGTGAAGCACTAGAGCAAGTCCATAGCTCATAAAAAATTTAAGTGAAACATAGAGAGCAATTCTAACAACTCATGACATATTTTTCGCTCTCTCAAATAGGTGTGTCCAGCAAGGAATCAATACTTCAAACACAAAATAGAACAAGCAAAGACTCATATCATACAAGACGCTCCAAGCAAAACACATAGTATGTGACGAATAAAAATATAGCTTCGAGTAAAATACCGATGGTCGTTAGAAGAAAGAGGGGATGCCACTCGGGGGCATCCCCAAGCTTAGTTGGTTGCTCATTTTTGGTAATATCTTGGGATGTCGGGGCATCCCCAAGCTTAGGTTATTCTACTCCTTATTCCTTCAACAATCGTAAGATAACCCAAAACTTGAAAACTTCAATCACACAAAACTCAAGAAAACCTTCGTGAGATCCGTTTGTATAAGAAAATAAATCACTACTATAAGTGTTGTATCAAACCAATTCATATTTTGTTCTTGATTTATATCTTCTGTATTCCAACTTTTCTATGGGAAAAACTCATCAAAGAAAACCATATAGACATCAAAATAAGCACACAACGCAAAGAAAACAGAATCTGTCAAAATAGAACAGTCTCTAGCAATCTGACTATTTCGAATACTTCTGTAACTCCAAAAATTCTGAAAAATTAGGACAACATGAATTTTTTTATATTGATATACTGCAAGTGGAATGGATATTTTATCGCTCTCTGGTTAGAAATGATAATTATTTTCGTGAGCGCAAAAGTTTCTGTTTTTTCAGCAAGATCAAACAACTATCACCCAAGAAGATTCTAAAAGCTTTACTTGGCACAAACACTAATTAAAACATAAAAAACACAATCATAACAGTAGCATAATTGTGTTAACACTCAAGAACAGAAAGAAAAAAAAGCAAAAATCAATTTTATTCATTGGGTTGCCTCCCAACAAGCGCTATAGTTTTACGCCCTTAGCTAGGCATTAAGCAAGCATCTAAGTTTTGTCATCCTTGTTCAAATCTTCAATCAAACACTTAGAGTTATTCAAAGATTTAGCATAAATATTTTCAATGACAATACTCCTAGGAACAATTTTAAAGAATCCATTCTTACCAAAGGGATCTCTTATAACTTCAACAAAATCCGGGTGAATGCTAATCATCTTAAGATCCTCTTTACTATTACTAAAAGTTGTGCCCTTGTTCTTAGTAACTTGAGTAGTCTTGCCAATCTTTACGGGAGTTTTTCAATAGTTTTAGCGGAAGCAAAAGCCGTGCTCAAATTACTAAAGATTTCTTCTAATTTATCAATCCGAGACGGACTTTCTTCCATTCTTTCATGAATTACGGTCCCCTTTTCCTTTAACAACTTAAAAATTTCTCGTGCTTTTGACCCAATCTTAGTAGAAAAATTATGCATCTTTTTATCCGAATTTTCAATATGCTCTTCAGTAAGCATTTTCTTTTCAATAGCATCTAATCTTTCCATAACATGCTCAAGAGTCAAAGTTGTTTCATTAATCATAAGGGGTGTTGAGCCTACTTAATCTCCCACAACATTGAAAGCATCAAGAGAGGGACACATCAAAAATTTCCACCGGTAATCCTATCAAGGACGAATCTATACCAAGTGGTGATGCCCACATAAAAGCAACAAAGAAGAACAATAGTAGATTGCTTACGGATAGATCTATTGTGAGCATTGCATATTCTATACCAAAGATGTTTTAAAATTTCTCCTCCCCTTTGTTTAAAGTTAAGAACTTCGTTCTCGGGAGTGCACGCAATAGGGGAAAAACTATCCATTACGATAATAATGGCAAATAAAATTGCACATAAAAACAGATCCGACAAGAAAATGGCGGACGAAAAAGAGGGGCGGACAAAACGGCAAATTTTTGTGAAGTTGGGGAGAAGAAAACGAGAGGCAAATGGAAAATAATGTAATTATGCGGGGATGAGATTTGTGATTAGGAACCTGGTATATGTTTAAGATCCTCCCCGGCAATGGTGCCAGAAATTCCTTTTGATGTTGCTTGAAGCTACGTCGGTATTTCCCCAAAGAGGAAGGGATGATGCAGCACATCGGCGGTAGGTATCTCCCTCAGATGTGAAACCAAGGTTATTGAACCAGTAGGAGAACCAAGCAACACAATGTAAACATCACCTGCACACAAATAACAACTTCTCGCAACCCGATGTGTTAAAGGGGTTGTCAATCCCTTCCGGGGTACGGCGCCTCAAGATAGGCAAACGGACATGAGGTAAATTTGTAGTAGATTGATAGATCGAACGCCAAATAAAATAAATAAGGATAAATTGCAGCAAGGTATTTTTGTATTTTCGGTTTAATAGATCTGAAAATAAATGCAAAGGAAAAGTAGATTGCAAAGGCAAATATATGAGAAAGAGACCCGGGGGCCGTAGGTTTCACCAGTAGCTTCTCTCGAGAAAAATAGCAAACGGTAGGTGAACAAATTACTGTTGGGCAATTGACAAAACTTCAAATACTCATGATGATATCCAGGCAATGATCATTACACAGGCTTCACATCCAAGATTACTAGACCGACTCCTGCCTGCATCTACTACTATTGCTCCACACATCGCCCGCTATCCAGCATGCATCTAGTGTATTAAGTTCATGGAGAAACGGAGTAATGCAATAAGAACGATGACATGATGTAGACAAGATCTATCTATGTAGAGATAGACCCCATCGTTTTATTCTTAGTAGCAATGATACATACGTGCCGGTTCCCCTTCTGTCACTGGGATCATGCACCGTAAGATCGAACCCACTACGAAGCACCTCTTCCATTGCAAGATAAATAGATCAAGTTGGCCAAACAAAACCCAAATATCGGAGAAGAAATATGAGGCTATAAGAAATCGTGCATAAAAGAGATCAAAGAAACTCAAATACTTTCATGGATATAAAAAGATAGATCTACTGAAAGTTCATCGATCCCAACAAACACACCACAAAAAGAGTTACATCATATGGATCTCCAGGAGACCATTGTATTGAGAATCAAGAGAGAGAGAGGAAGCCATCTAGCTACTAACTACGGACCCGAAGGTCTACAAAGAACTACTCACGCATCATCGGAGAGGCACCAATGGATGTGGTGAACCCCATACGAGATGGTGTCTAGATTGGATCTGGTGGTTCTGGACTCTGCGGCGGCTGGATGAATATTTCATCGACCCCCGTAGGGTTTCTGGAATATTGGGGTATTTGTAGAGCAAAGTGAAGGAAATATGCCCTAGAAGAAATAATAAAGTTGTTATTTATATTTCCTTATATCATGATAAATGTTTATTATTTATGCTAGAATTGTATTAACCGGAAACTTGATACATGCGTGGATACATAGACAAAACACAGTGTCCCTAGTAAGCCTCTACTAGACTAGCTCGTTAATCAAAGATGGTTAAGTTTCCTAACCATAGGCATGTGTTGTAATTTGATGAATGGGATCACATCATTAGGAGAATGATGTGATGGACAGGACCCATCCATTAGCTTAGCATAATGATCATTAAGTTTTATTGCCATTGCTTTCTTCATGACTTATCCATATTCCTTTGACTATGAGATTATGCAACTCCCGAATACCGGAGGAACACCTTATGTGCTATCAAACGTCACAATGTAACTGGGTGATTATAAAGATGCTCTACAGGTGTCTCCGATGGTGTTTGTTGAGTTGGCATAGATCGAGATTAGGATTTCTCACTCCGTGAATGAGAGAGGTATCTCTGGGCCCTCTCGGTAATGCACATCACTATGAGCCTTGCAAGCAATGTGACTAATGAGTTAGTTACGGGATGATGCATTAAGAAACAAGTAAAGGGACTTGCCAGTAACGAGATTGAATTAGGTATGATGATACCGACGATCGAATCTTGGGCAAGTAACATACCGATGACAAAGGGAATGACGTATGTTGTTATGTGGTTTGACCGATAAAGATCTTTATAGAATATATAGGAGCCAATATGAGCATCCAGGTTCCACTATTGGTTATTGACCGGAGATGTGTCTCGGTCATGTCTACATAGTTCTCGAACTCGTAGGGTACGCACGCTCAACGTTCGATGATGATTTGTATTATGAGTTATGTGAATTGATGACCGAAGTTTGTTTGGAGTCCCGGATGAGATCACGGACATGACGAGGAGTCTCGAAATGGTCAAGAGGTAAAGATTCATATATTGGAAGGTTGCATTTGGTCATCGGAATGGTCCCGAGTGGTTTGGGAATTTTTCGGGAGTATCGAGAGGTTACCGGAACCCCTAGGGGAAGTTAATGAGCCTTAGTGGGCTTTAGTGGAGAGAGGGAAGAAGGGCCACGAGGTGGCGTGTGCCTCGCCTTGCCCAAACCGAATTGGACTAGGGGTGGGGGTGCGGCCCCCTCCTTCCTTCTCCTTCTCCCCTCCTTCCTTTACCTCCGGTGGAAGAAAGGAAAAGGGGGGAGCCGAATCCTACTTGGACTAGGAGTCCAAGTAGGACTCCCCCTGGCGCGCCCAACCTGGCCGGCCTCCTCTCTCCCTCCCTCCTTTATATACGTGGCCAGGGGGCACCCCAATAGCACAACAGACAATGTCTTAGCCATGTGCGGTCATATCATCGTAGTGCTTAGGTGAAGCCATGCGCCGGTAACTTCAACATCACCGTCGCCATGACGTCGTGCTGACGGAACTCTCCCTTGTCCTCAACTGGATCAAGAGCTCGAGCGATATCATCATACTGAATGCGTGCTGAACACGGAGGTGCCGTACGTTTGGTACTTGGATCGGTTGGATCGTGAAGACATTCGACTACATCAACAGTGTTACTAAATGCTTCCGCTTTCGGTCTATGAGGGTATGTGGACACACTTTCCCATCTCGTTACTATGCATCTCCTAGATAGATCTTGCGTGATCGTAGGAATTTTTTTGAAATACTGTGTTCCCTAACACAAAGAGGCGGTCCGGGGGGCACCCAAGGTGGGCACAACCCACAAGGGCGTGCCTGGGCCTCCTGGCGCGCCCTGGTGGGTTGTGCTCTCCTCGCAACACCACCCAGGTGCAGCCAGGGCCCATTATGTTCCTTCTGGTCCCAAAAAAATCTCCATAAAGTTTCATTGCATTTGGACTCCGTTCGGTATTGATTTTCTGCGATGTAAAAACATGGAAAAACAACAACTGGCACTTGGCACTATGTCAATAGGTTAGTACCAAAAAATGATATAAAATGATTATAAAACATCCAAGATTGATAATATAACATCATGGAACAATCAAAAATTATAGATACGTTGGAGACGTGTCAACCCCCCCCCCTCCAGCGCATGCACACACAATGTCTATCTAGGTCACTCTCTCGAGACTGTCTCACTCTTTCTTCCGCACGGCAGCCCACACTCGCTCAATCTCTCTCTCTCTCTTTATCTAAGTACCAATTAACCTCGCTTTCTCTCACATACAAATGATATATCTCCCTGTTCGGGCCTCGATCGACACACTCTATACTCTCTCACGCGGATTGTCTATCTAGGTCAGTCCATCCAAGCGGCCCCCACTCTTTCGACCTCATGGTGGCCCACACTCGCCCAATCTCTTTCTCTCTCTCTATGTATGTCTCAATTGACCTCGCTCTTTCTCAGACACAAACGATATATCTCCATGTTTGAGCCCAATTCGACGTATTCATATTGTATACTCTCTCCCGCACATTGTCCATCTAGGTCACTCTCTCCAACCTGTCTCACTCTTTCGATCGCACGAGGACCCACACTCTCTCAATCTCTCTCCATTATCTATGTATTGAGTGACCTTGCTTCCTCCCACACACAAAATATATCTACATGTATATGACTGGATCATCTCTCAAGCTCTATCTTACAGCCCTCACCCTTCCCAAAAGCTCAATCAGACAATATCTCTCTAGAGCATATATATATATATACATTCAACGAATGCCGGACCACACTCACTTTGTCTCTCTATCTATCTGTGTCTCGATTGACCTCGCTTTCTCACACCGTATCTTCCACACATTGAAGCTACATCTCCATCCCTCGCAGAGCCGGAGCTATTTACATTGCAAGGGGGACTCCAACCTTGTGTTAATTTGTTAAGGCATTATTTCTGGTGGGTTTAGATTATATTTTTGTAGGATTCAGCCCACAACTACTCCAAACACCGTTGCAACCCCCGCACCTCCCCCAATTGATTTCCCTTTTGCTCGGTCACTGCTCTCTCGCACGTCCTTTGTCACCTTCCACGCCGCACCATGGTATTTTTGCAAAAAACTCTGTTGTTCTCTTTAATTATTACAAATAAGCTACAAACTACACACTGATAGTCCACCTGTAATGGAACAAATTTCGACTAAGAAAGTAAAGTGCTACAAACTACACACCATGGGGCCCACCTGTCATGGAACAAATTTGGACCCATATATAAATTAAAAATTAAAAAGGACAAGGATCGAACATGCGACCAGGGCCTTCAAGCCACAGGTCAATAGGCAACATAGTAGCAACGTTTGTTGTACCCCCCTCTATTGATATAATGTTTTTGTATTATCACAACCTATTTAATGGATAACATGGTTTAATATCAATTTTACTACATTAGTGGGACCTGAAAGCACAAGTGCTCCCTGGGTGATTTTGGAAATTAATGTCAACATATCTCTTGTTAGACTAATATTTTCATCTAGTATATTTCAGATGAGTTCAACAGTGGAGTGGCTTGGACAAGAG
This sequence comes from Triticum aestivum, assembly GCF_018294505.1. Classification (NCBI taxonomy): domain Eukaryota; kingdom Viridiplantae; phylum Streptophyta; class Magnoliopsida; order Poales; family Poaceae; genus Triticum; species Triticum aestivum. The sequence continues at coordinate 447,211,272 of NC_057797.1, forward strand.
GATGTGGAACCCCTTCAAGATGCTAAGGACAAAGATTGGCAAATGTTCAAGACTCTTCATTTTCATTTTAGTGATCCAAGATCACACTGAGTCCATAGGAAAGCCAATACTGTTAAAATGGGATGAGGTGTTGCTTAATGGCTTGCTTGCTCAAAGTGCTTAGTGATATGCTCCAATGGCCTCAACCACTTCCTCATTTCCACATACGTCCCAAACCAAAAGTCAAACTCGGCCCCACCGATTTGATCTATCCGGCGCCACCGACTTCATTTGACATAGCCACTGCTAGAAACCCTAATCAGTTTGGTCTCACCGATGGGATCTTGGTCTCACCGAGATGGGCTTGCAAACTCTCTGTTGCCTATTGCAATTATATCGGTCTCACCTAGATATGCAATCGGTCCCACCGAGTTTGCTTGACCAACTGTCTGTTTTGCTTATTACCAAAATCGGTCCCACCGAGTTTGTGTAATCGGTCAAACCGAGTTGAGGTTTTACCCTAACCCTAGCACACCGGTCCCACCGACTAGATCATATCGGTCCCACCGAAAATCCTAACGTTCAGATTCTGAACTAAATCGATCTGACCGAGTTTCTTGATTCGGTCCCACCGAGTTTGGTGAATTGTGTGTAACGGCTAGTTTTTGTGTGGAGGCTATATGTACCCCTTCACCCACTCTTCATTCATGGAGAAAGCCATCAGAACGTGCCTACACTTGCATCATACATTTTCTAAGAGAGAACCAACTACTCATGTGTTGAGACCAATATATTCCATTCCAACCACAAGAATCTTGATCTCTAGCCTTTCCCAAGTTGCTTTCCACTCAAATCATCTTTCCACCAAATCCAAATCTGTGACAGAGAGTTGAGTGTTGGGGAAACTATCATTTGAAGCACAAGAGCAAGGAGTTCATCATCAACACACCATCTATTACCTTTTGGAGAGTGGTGTCTCCTAGATTGGTTAGGTGTCACTTGGGAGCCTCTGACAAGATTGTGGAGTTGAACCAAGGAGTTTGTACGGGCAAGGAGATTGCCTACTTGATGAAGATCTACCCAAGTAAGGCAAGTCCTTCGTTGGCGATGGCCATGGTGGGATAGACAAGGTTTCTTCTTCGTGGAACCTTCGTGGGTGGAGCCCTCTGTGGACTCGCGCAACCGTTACCCTTCATGGGTTGAAGTCTCCATCAACGTGGATGTACGATAGGACCACCTATCGGAACCACGCCAAAAATATCCGTGCCTCCAATTGCATTTGCACACTCCAATCCCATCCCTTTACTTTCTTGCAAGTTACATGCTTTACTTTCCGCTGCTCATATACTCTTGCCATGCTTGCTTGAAATGTATTGTGAATGTTTTAACTTGTGCTAAAACCCCACCTTAACTTAAAGAAATTAAAAACTGCTACTTTTCCTTGTTGAGGGTCTAATCACCCCCCTCTAGACACCTCTTCTCGATCCTACAATTGGTATCAAAGCATTGGTCTCCATTGCTTTGGTTTAATTACCATTGGAGGAAGATGGATGAGTCTACATTGGGGAGTCTTAGACGTAGAGTACCTATACTTGATGAAGAGTTCTTTCATGAGTGGAAAATTGAGATGCTTGAGATTTTCAATGAATATCACTTGAACAAGTACATTACTACTCCTTGTGCGCGCCTTGTTGACCCCTTGCATCCTACCCTTGATGAGTCTATTGACATGATTCGTAATCTTAGAACTGTCAATCTTATTACTAGAGGATTACCTAGAAACTTGATTGCTAGCTTGCCTGCTCTTGATTGTGCTTACACCATATGGAGAGTTCTCGGGGAACCATTTCCAAATTATTCCTTGCAAAACTAGGATGAGATTCTTCACAAGTCTATTGCTTTGAGTAATATGAATTCCAATGATCATATGCTTGGTCATTGTTTATTTGAGCTTACCGTCCTCATGCATGCCAAAGGAGATATTGAAATCATTAGCAACATCATCTCCGAAGCCATTAGAATTCATAAAGATGAACATTGTGATGATCACTTATCTAATGAATCACTCTCTCTAGGAAATGATCAATCACAAGACGATGTTGAACATGGATACTATGATGAGGATGATGATAAAGACTTTGATCTCGATGAGTCTATGAAACATTTTGGTCTTATGGAAAATCTTCGCGGCTACATGGCTGGCGGAAAGGAATGGGTTCTTGATAGTGGATGTACCGATCACATGACCGGAGACAAGGACATGTTTCGTGAGCTTGCTAAAAACAGCGACCCTCGAAAGTATGCCACTTTTGGTGATAACTCAAAGGGTAAGGTGGTTGGCCTTGGTAAGGTGGCCATCTCAGATGATAGCTCCATACAAAATGTTATGCTCGTTGAATCTCTTGGCTATAATATTTACTTTCCGTATCTAGACTTGCGGATTTTGGCTTCAATGTCCTATTCACTGAAGTAGATTGCCAAGTGTTTTGTAGAGATAATCATAGAATGGTCTTTACGGTATACGTAGAGGTGATCTATACATTGTTGATTTCACTAAAAAGGATCAACCTAGGACTTGCTTAATTGCTAAATCCTCTAAAGGTTGGTTGTGGCATAGAAGGTTAGGTCATGTGGGCATGCAAAATCTTAATAAGCTTATTAAAGGTGATCATATCCTTGGAATAAAAGATGTTATATTTGACAAGGATAGATTGTGCAGCACTTGTCAAGTAGGAAAACAAGTTGGAGGAAGTCACCCCGTGAAGAACATCATGACCACGAGAAGACCGCTCGAGCTATAAAAGTCTCGGTGGAAACTCATTTGGTCTAGTCATAGTGGATGATTTTTCAAGATTTACATGGGTGTTCTTTCTTGATGATAAATTGCAGGTCCAAAAGATCTTCAAGAACTTCGCTAGGAAGGCCCAAAATCAATTTTAAGTGAAGATCAAGAAGGTTCGCAGCGACAACGGAATAGATTTCAAGAATGCAAATGTGGATACCTTTCTTGACGAAGAAGGGATTTCACACGAGTTCTCAACTACGTACATGCCTCAACAAAATGGAGTTGTTGAGAGGAAGAAACACACTCTTATTGAGATGGTGAGAACGATGCTTGATGAGTACAAGACGCCAAAACACTTTTGCGCGGAAGTGGTTGAGACAGCTTGTCATGCAACATTCTTGATAAGCATCGTCGTTCTAAATTTGCTCCTAAATCTCATGAGGGTTTCCTACTCGGTTATGGCTCAAACTCTCACACTTACCGTGTCTACAACAATTTCACCCGAAAGTTTGAAGAGACGGTTGAGGGAGTCCTGGATTAGGGGGTCTCCGGACAGCCGGACTATATTCTTTGGCCGGACTGTTAGACTATGAAGATACAAGATTGAAGACTTCGTCTCGTGTCCGGATGGGACTCTACTTGGCGTGGAAGGCAAGCTAGGCAATACGGATATGCATATGCCCTCCTTTGTAACCGACCTTATGTAACCCTAGCCCTCTCCGGTGTCTATATAAACCGGAGGGTTTTAGTCCGTAGGACAACACATAATCATACCATAGGCTAGCTTCTAGGGTTTAGCCTCTCTGATATCGTGGTAGATCTACTCTAGTACTACCCATATCATCAATACTAATCAAGCAGGATGTAGGGTTTTACATCCATCAAGAGGTCCCGAACCTGGGTAAAACTTCGTGTCCCCTGCCTACTGTTACCTTCCGCCTAGACACACAGTTCGGGACCCCCTACCCGAGATCTGCCGGTTTTGACACCGACATTGGTGCTTTCATTGAGAGTTCCTCTGTGTCGTCGCCGTTAGGCTTGATGGCTCCTATGATCATCGATAGCGATCTAGTCCAGGGTGAGACTTTTTTCCCAGACAGATTTTTGTATTCGGTGGCTTTGCACTGCCGGCCAATTCGCTTGGCCATCTGGAGCAGATTGAAAGCTACGCCCCTGGCCATCAGGTCAGGTTTGGAAGCTTAAACTACACGGCCGATATCTGCGGAGACTTGATCTTCGACGGATTCGAGCCTCTGCCTTGTGCGTCACGCGGTCATGATAAGTATGATTTAGCTCTACCATCAGACGGTGTTCAGGAGATCGCACCAGCAGCCGCTCCGACCCTCAATTCGGAGCCAGTTGCGCCGTCCATGGACGGGTGGATGGATCCCACCATGGAGGCCTTACCCTCATCGGCGATCGAGCCGAACATCGACCTTACTCTGCACGAGAGCCGTGTTGACAAACTGCCGGATCTCTCTCCGGCCACGGACTCTGAACCGCCTGCGCCCGTTCCTAGCGAATCCGATTGGGCTCCGATCATGGAGTTTACCTCCGTGGATATTTTTCAGCACTCGCCCTTTGGCGACATACTAAAGTCGTTAAGGTCTCTCTCCTTGTCAGGAGAATCCTGGCCGAACAATGTCCGGCAGGATTGGGATGCGGACGACGAAGAAATTCGCGGCCCGCCCACCACCCACTTAGTAGCCACTGTCGATGACTTAACCGACATGCTCGACTTTGACTCCGAAGACATCGACGGTATGGACGATGATGCGGGAGACAAAGATGAACCACTGCCCACAGGGCACTGGACAGCCACCTCATCATACGATATATACATGATGGACACACCCAAAGAAGGCAATGGCGACGAGACAGTGGAGGATGACCCCTCCAAGAAGCAACCCAAGCGTCAAAGTCAGCGGCGCCGCTCTAAGATAATAACACTCCGGTTAGTGCCGAAGACAACAACAATCCCCTCCAGCAAGATTTAGAGCAGGAGGATGGAGGAGCCAGCCCTCCTGAGAGAGCGGCAGATGGAGAAGCGGAGGATGATAATTACATCCCCCCTCCGAAGACGAAGCAAGCCTCGGCGATGATGAATTTGCCATGCCAGAGGATCCCGTCGAACAAGAGCGCTTCAAGCGCCGGCTTATAGCCACGACAAATAGCCTTAAGAAAAAGCAACAGTAGCTTCAAGCTGATCAAGATCTGCTAGCTGATAGATGGACTGAAGTCCTCGCGACCGAGGAATATAAACCTGAGCGCCCCTCCAAGAGTTACCCAAAATGCAGGTTGCTACCCCGACTGGAGGAAGAAGCGTATGACGCAACTGATCGGCCACCTCGTGGCCGCGATAGAGAGGCATTCCAGCCAAAAACTCAGCCTGCCCCCCGACACCATTCAAATAAAAAGGCATGGGGAAATACGCCAGACCTGTGAGACGTATTGGAGGACAAAGCAAAACATGCAAGATCGATCTACGGATCACAAGGGCGCGCCACTATGCGAGACGATAAATGTCACGCCGGATACAGTAAAAGTCAATCCGGCCGGGCCGAACACAGTGGGCAAGACCCATTTGAGCTGCGTCACGATATAGCCCAATACAGAGGCGCCACACACCCCCTATGCTTCACAGACGAAGTAATGGATCATCAAATCCCAGTGGGTTTCAAACCAGTAAATATTGAATCATACGACATCACAACAGATCCTGCGGTATGGATCGAGGATTTCCTCCTCCACATCCACATGGCCCGTGGCGATGACTTACACGCCATCAAATACCTCCCACTAAAGCTCAAAGGACCAGCACGACATTAGCTTAACAACTTGCCAGCAGAGTCCATTAGCTGTTGGGAAGATCTGGAAGCCACATTCCTCGACAACTTTCAGGGCACTTATGTGCGACCACCAGACGTCGATGACTTGAGCCACATAATTCACCAGCCAGAAGAATCGGCCAGGCTATTCTGGACACGGTTCCTAATAAAGAAAAATCAAATTGTCGACTGTCCGGATGCAGAGGCCCTAGAAGCTTTCAAGCATAACATCCGCGACGAGTGGCTTGCCCGGCACCTTGGACAGGAACAGCCAAAATCTATGGCATCCCTCACGACACTCATGACCTGCTTTTGTGTGAGAGAAGACAGCTGGCTGGCTCGCAATAATAACATATCAAAAAACCATGGTACTTCGGATACCAAGGACGGCAATAGCAGGTCACAACGCAACAAACATAAGCGCCGCATTAACAGCAGTAATACTGAGGATACGATAGTCAATGCCGGATTCAAAGGCTCTAAACCTGGTCAACGGAAAAAGCCATTTAAAAGAAGCACTCCGGGCCCGTCCAGTTTGGACCGCATACTCGATCACTCGTGTCAAATACACGGTACCCCTCACAAGCCAGCCAACCACACCAACAGGGAATGCTCGGTGTTCAAGCGGGCCGACAAGTTAATTGCTGAAGACAAAGATAAGGAGTGACACAGCGATGACGACGAGGAGCCCCGGCAGCCGAACACCGGAGGACAGAAGAGGTTCCCCCCCACAAATGCGGATGGTGAACATGATATACGCAACCCACATCCCCAAGAGGGAGCGGAAGCGTGCGCTCAGGTACGTATATGCGTTGGAGCCAGTCGCCGCAAAGTTCAACCCATGGTTCTCCTGCCCGATCACCTTCAATCGCAGGGACCACCCCACTAGTATCCGTCACGGTGGATTCGCCGCACTGGTCTTAGACCCAATCATTAACGGATTTCACCTCACTCGAGTCCTTATGGATGGCGGCAGCAGCCTGAACCTGCTTTACCAGGAAACGGTGCGTAAAATGGGTATAGACCCCTCAAGAATCAAACCCACAAAAGTGACCTTTAAAAGCGTCATTCCAGGTGTAGAGGCCCATTGCACAGGCTCAATTACACTGGAAGTGGTCTTCGGATCCCCGAATAACTTCCGAAGTGAAAAATTAATCTTTGATATAGTCCCGTTCTGAAGTGGCTATCATGCACTGCTTGGGCGAACCGCATTTGCGTGATTCAATGCGGTACCGCATTATGCCTACCTCAAGCTCAAGATGCCAGGACCCCGGGGGTCATCATAGTTAATGGAAACAAGAGCGCTCTCTCCGCATGGAGGAGCACACTGCGGCCCTCGCAGCAGAAGCGCAAAGCAGCCTCTCAAGGCAATCCACCAGTTCGGTGTTTCAAGACCCGGACACCTTCAAACGCGCTCGGAGTAATCGGCAACTAGACCGCCTGGCACAGTCTGAGCTCGCGTAGCAACGCGGCCCCCACCCCGGCCCAAGCCAAACGGCGAAATTCGTGCCACGCGTACATAATTACGCATTAAAGATACCATGGGCACAGGTGGGGAGGGGGGCACGACTATGGCACGCCCCAAGACGCGGCCTAAACCTCACTAGGGGCTTCCCGCTTTGCTATTTTTCTCTTTCAGGACTTTAATCTCTGGAAACCTTGTCCGGCAGCATGATTGCCGAACACATGATGCAGCAACCAAGAGAGGCAGAAAGCTACGTGACACCACGGAACTCCCAGGTGCATTACGATAACGAGTGAAATATTTTCTTTAATACTATTCCTCAGCTTGCCCTTGGAAGGGACATGGTCCCACTTTTTGCTTATCGCACTATCTGTATCATTCTGCTTTAACGCACCTCTTTGAATAAACAACGCATAACACTACGACTATTATTGCATTCTTGTTTTATATATATGTGTTCACTAATGACGCCTTGCAACCGTACACTTTGGTATGGCCAACACACCAGGGGCTTAAGTACACCACTATATGGTGTGAGAAGTCCGAACACTTTCACAAGTGCGGCACCCCGAACTTATAGCATTATATGCATCAGCTCCGAATCATGTCTTTGGTCAAATGTTGGGTTTGCCCGGCTCCTATGTTTTGGTACCTTACGTTCCGCTCTACGGCTAAGGTAGCGCTAGGAGAACTACTGCGATTGTGCCCCGGTTCTGCTAGGCTAAGCACCTCAGTAGAGAAAGCTACAACTCATTGTCATGATAAGGCGAGAGACTGGTCGCTGTTCGGCAAGGTTTCGAGTCCCTAAAGAATTATGCCGCTTAGAGCGAGGAGCCGGTCCTGTTCGGCTTAAAGGCGTGTATCGCGCCCCGAATTTGGCCTTCCGAATACCAGGGGCTTCGCTGAAATTTAAAATTATAGAATTCTATGGCTAAGTGAGAGTGATAAAGCATTATTAGTCCGGTTACCTTGTTCGCTATGCTGAGCACCTCCCTCGAAGGACCCAAAAATGGGAACAAGATTGCTCAGGTTTATCTCGAACACCCCAGCACTTGCGGCATGGGGGTAGAAGCCAAGGACTAGCCATCTCTCAGATTGGATAAACAGCCAAACAGAAGGTAATATTTTAAATTCAAACAAGCGTTGCATAGTGCATATGAAACAAGTTTTCATCATACAGGATCACACGAGCAAGTTTACTCAAATATTACATCCTTTGAACATTTGTCCTCTACAAGACGGGCACCCTTCAGGACACCCTCATAATAAATTTCGGGGGTGCGATGCTCCTTGCCCTGCGGCGGTCCCTCCTTGATCAGCTTCACAGCATCTAGCTTGGCCCATTGCACCTTCATGCGGGCGAAAGCGCGGCGTGCACCTTCGATGCAGACGGACCGCTTGACAACCTCCAGCCGTGGGCAGGCGTCCACAAGCCGCCTCACCAGGCCGAAGTAGCTGTTCGGAAGGGCGTCGCCAGGCCACAGCCAGACTATAAAGCCCTTCATGGCCTGTTCGGCCGCTTTGTGTAGCTCAACCAGCTGTTTCAGCTAGTCGCTCATAGGCACCGGGTGTTCGGTCCCAGTATACTGAGACCAGAACAGCTTCTCCATTGAGCTTCCCTCCTCGACCTGGTAAAACTGTGTGGCATCCGACATGCTACGGGGCAAATCTGCGAATGCTCTTGGAGAGCTCCGGATTCGGGTAAGTAATAGGTAATTTACTTTCACATGCTTGCTTTGCATATAGAATGCCTTACCGCCGCTATTTTCTTCATCGCGTCAATCTCCTGGAGGGCCTTTTGGGCTTCGGCCTTGGCACTTCTCGTGCTCTCAAGGGCTGTGACAAGCTCAGACTCTCGCGTCTTCGAGTCAAGCTCCAACGCCTCGTGCTTCGTCACGAGTGCCTGGAGCTCTTGCTGCACCTCGCCCACCCGAGCCTCTTGCCTTTCTCACTTGGTGCGCTCCTTGGCCGCTTTATCTTCGGCCTTGTACAATGTTTACCTTAGGGTCGACATTTCGGTCGTGGCCCCTGGCAAATTCATGATGATCCTGTCATTTTGCAATCGCATTCTTTTTATACATATCCATAAACTAGGTATTACTTACCTCTGTTCTCCTCGAGCTTCCTCTTGGCAAGGCCGAGCTCGTCCTTGGACACTTTAAGGTCCTGCTTCAGTATGGCGACCTCCGCAGTCAGTGCGGTAGATGCCAGCAGCGAAGCCTGCACATGCATATTGACATACTTATATTAGACTCCTGTGATGTTGTTTGATCCTCTATTCGGCTTTTCTTTGTGAACACCAAACAGAGCATCAGGGGCTACTGTCTATGCGGTAATATTTTTCCTATATTTTAAACACTTACCTCAAAGCCTGTTAGAAGGCTGGCACAGGCTTCAGTCAATCCGCTCTTGGCGGACTGAACCTTCTAGACCACCGCACTCATAATAGTACGGTGCTCCTCGTTGATGGAAGCACTGTGAAGCGCTCCCAACAGATTGTCCGGCGCCTTTGGATGCACAGAGGTCACCGGCACAGGCATCTCGCCCCTCTTGGAAGGAGGCTGCCTGCCCGAGTCCGGAACCACTGGAGGTTCCGGCGCGGTGTTCGGCTGAGGGCCAAACTCGGAGCCCTCAGGGGCCTTGTCCCCTCTGCTCCCGGAGTCTGGAAGGTCGCCTTGAGGCGCCTCCGGGACTGTCTCCCCTCGACCCGTTGCCTCTTGAGACAGTACCTCGGTGTCATCCGCAAGGCAAGGGGAGGTGGCGGTCGGAAGTGGATCGCTATCCATATTCGACGAGCCCAGGGAGCCGTCCGACGATACATCGATACGGGCTCATGGCAGCCTGCATAATCATATTCGGCGTTAGGGAAAGCAGTGCGACAAAGGAATGCTATGAGTTACACTGGTATCCAAATACTTACGACCTCCCCAGGGGCTTGGCCCTGGGCAACCACTCGTCTTTGCCTTCGGCGGCGGCGGTGGAACTGTCCGGAAGGAGAGTCCTTCCCTTCTTGGACCCTTCGCCCCCCCCAGTTGGGGCGGCCTTCCTTTTCTTGTCTCCCCCGCCTGGAGGGGGAGAATCTTCTTCTTCCTCCTCGTCTTCAGGGGAGGAGTGTGCCGCAGAGTCATCGGACAGTGAGTCCGATGATGCCTGGCGTCGGGAACTCTTTCGGGTTCCCTTGGCCTTCTTGGTCTTCTCCGGCACCGTGTAAGGAGCCGGAGTCAGCATCTTCGCCAGGAGAGCGTCTGCTGGGCCTTCGGGCAAAGGAGCCGGACAGTCGATCTGTCCGGCCGTCTCCTGCCAGTCCTGTCAAAGGTACGGGAGCTTAGATCCCGCATAGAGTCAAACTATGAAAGACAAGTATCCTGTGAGAGTTAAAACAGCTTACTGCGCTGGCTTGGCATTTCGCGCAGAATCCGCGGTCCTCGGTAGTGGGAGGGGGAACCTCGGCACTCTTGAATAGCACCTTCCAGGCTTCTTCGTGAGTTGTGCTGAAGAGCCTGTTCAGAGTTCGGTGCTGGGCTGGGTCGAACTCCCACAAGTTGAAAGCCCGTTGTTGGCACGGGAGGGTCCGGTGGATGAGCATGACCTGGACTACGTTGACGAGTTTGAGCTTCTTGTTCACCATGTTTTGAATACATGTTTGGAGTCCGGTCAGCTCTCCCGAACTACCCCAGGACAGGCCCTTTTCTTGCCAGGAGGTGAGCCACGTGGGGAAGCCAGATCGGAACTCGAGGGCCCCTGCCCATTTAGGGTCACGCGTCTCGGTGATGTAGAACCACCCCGATTGCCACCCCTTTATGGTCTCCACGAAGGAGCCCTTGAGCCATGTGACGTTGGGCATCTTGCCCACCATGGCGCCTCCGCACTCCGCCTGGTGGCCGCTCACTACCTTCGGCTTGACGTTGAAGGTCTTCAGCCATAAGCCGAAGTGGGGCTTGATGCGGAGGAAGGCCTCGCAAACGACGATAAACGCCGATATGTTGAGAATGAAGTTTGGGGCCAGATCGTGGAAATCCAGGCCGTAGTAGAACGTGAGCCCCCGGAAGAATGGGTGGAGAGGGAATCCCAGTCTGCGGAGGAAGTGGGTAAGGAATACTACCCTCTCATGGGGGCTGGGGGTGGGGATGAGCTGCCCCTCATCTGGGAGCCGGTGCGCGATGTCGTCGGGCAGATATCCGGCTCTCCTCAGCTTCTTGATGTGTCCCTCCATGACGGAGGAGACCATCCACCTGCCTCCCACTCCAGACATGGTTGGAGAAGGTCGAGGTGGGAAATACAGACTTGTGCGCTAGAGCTCAAGTGTGCGAAAGTGGATGAGCAAAGGAGGTAGATGGCGTGGATGAAAAGGTGAATCTTTATCCCTTTATATGGGTGGCCGAAACTATGCGCCCCCACTAGCCTGGTAAAACTCGCTTATCCCCCAACCGCCGGAATCGATGGCGCGGTTGGGTTACCTACGCCCGTATTGATGAGAATCCCGTGATTAGGGGACACGATCTCTGCTTTGACAAGACGTGTCAAAAAACTGCCTCGCGTTATGTGCGGGGCTAGTTAAAGGAAACGGTTCGAATAATCACCAGACCATGTCATAAGGCCGTGTTGCCAAAACAAGTCAGCAAATTAGATTTGTGGAAATATTATTCTCTCTACGGTGGTATGTGGAACTTATTTTGCAGGGTCGGACACTATCCTTGTATTCAAATTCTTCTGTGATGTGTTCGGAGGAGGAACCCGCCTTGCAATGCGGAAGACAATACTACGTGCCGGACTCATCATCATTGAAGCCTGGTTCAGGGGCTACTGAGGAAGTCCTAGATTAGGGAGTCTCCGGACAACCGTACTGTATTCTTTGGCCGGACTGTTAGACTATGAAGATACAAGATTGAAGACTTCGTCTCGTGTCCGGATGGGACTCTACTTGGCGTGGAAGGCAAGCTAGGCAATACGGATATGCATATCTCCTCCTTTGTAACCGACCTTGTGTAACCCTAGCCCTCTCAGGTGTCTATATAAACCGGAGGGTTTTAGTCCATAGGTCAACACATAATCATACCATCGGCTAGCTTCTAGGGTTTAGCCTCTCTGATCTCGTGGTAGATCTACTCTGGTACTACCCATATCATCAATATTAATCAAGCAGGACGTAGGGTTTTACCTCCATCAAGAGGGCCCGAACCTGGGGAAAACTTCGTGTCCCCTGCCTCCTGTTACCATCCGCCTAGACGCATAGTTCGGGACCCCCTACCCGAGATCCGCCGGTTTTGACACCGACAACGGTAGATGTGAAGTTTGATGAATCTAACGGCTCGCAAGTAGAGCAACTGCCAATTGATGTAGGAGATAACGACCCTTCAGATGCAATCAAAGACTTGTCTATTGGGAATATTCGTCCAAAGGAGGTGAAGGAGAGTACCTCATCCGTCCAAGTGGAGGCTTCTACCTCACGACAAGGTGAACCAAGAGTTGACATGGAAGCATCCACAAGTGGGACACACCAAGATGAAGAGAACGAGGAAGTACACCAAGATGAACCTCATCAACCTCCTTCTCCACCTCGACAAGAGAATGACAACGTCAACAACAAAGAAGGCCAATAAGAAGAACAAGATGATGAAGAAGATGTTCCACCCCGACCCAAGCAAAAGCTCTCACGAGTTCGAGCAAGAGTCTCAAGAGACCATCACGTCAAGCAAATCTTCAATGATATCCAAACCGGGAGAATCATTCGCTCTAAAACTCATTTGGCAAATTTTTGTGAACATTATTCATTCATCTCTAGGATTGAACCTATGAAGGTTGAAGAAGCATTGGAAGATTCGCAGTGGATAAATGCTATGCACGAAGAGCTACATAACTTTGAGAGGAACCAAGTGTGGACATTGGTCGAGAAGCCCGACGACAACCACAACATCATCGATACCAAATGGGTGTTTCGCAACAATCATGACGAAGATGGACAAGTCATTCACAATAAAGCACGTCGCGTCGCCTAAGGCTACACTCAAGTTGAAGGTATGGACTATGGTGAGACATATGCCCTCGTTGCTAGACTTGAGTCCATCCGCATCTTACTTGCCTATGCTAATCACCATGATATCACCTTGTACCAAATGGACATTAAAAGTGCTTTTCCAAATGGTGAAATTGAGGAAGAAGTTTATGTTAAACAACCTCCCGGCTTTGTAAATCCTAAGAAACCCGATCATCTTTACAAACTTTACAAAGCTCTTTATGGTCTTAAACAAGCTCCTAGAACGTGGTATAAATGCTTGACCAAGTTCCTTATTGAGAAAGGCTTTGAGATTGGAAAGATAGATTCCACTCTTTTTACTAAAAGGGTTAATGGTGAATTATTTGTGTGCCAAATTTATGTTGATGATATCATATTTGGTTCAACTAACCCTCATTTTAGTGAAAAGTTTGGGAAGCTAATGTCGGAGAAGTTTGAGATGTCTATGATGAGTGAACTCAAGTTCTTTCTTGGTTTGCAAATCAAGCAAACTAAGGAAGGCACCTTTGTTTCTCAAACAAAATACACCAAGGACTTGTTCAAGAAGTTCAACATGCAAGAATGCAAAAGGTATAAATACACCCATGTCTACTAGTGGACATCTTGACTTGACCAAGGATGGCGAGCCGGTTGACCAAAAGGTTTACCGCTCTATGATTGGTTCATTGTCATATCTATGTGCCTCCCGTCCCGATATTATGCTAAGTGTGTGCATGTGTGCACGATATCAAGCGGCGCCCAAAGAATGTCATCTTAAGGCTGTGAAAAGGATAGTAAGATACTTAATTTGTCGGTGTTCTGGGAACGGGGGTCCCCACACTTGCATGACTGCGGCCCGCAGTGTGGCTCCACAGGCGGCCCTGTACGACCCATCTTCACCAACAAACATTCAATACCCTCGTGAGGGGCCAAGCCTCGCGAGGAGGATGATGCAAGACCTCCTCAGGGGCGTCCTCACTAGGCTGGCTCGCGAGGGGCAGAGAGATCAAGGCGAGGGGCACCTCGCGTGGTTTCTGTGACGCAAGCCATGACGATTGGAGCCAGGCGGGCGCCAGCGGGCGCAGTGTCCTCGTTTCCTCTTTGGTGCTAAAGGGCAAGCCCACACGAGGAGTGCCAAGGCATCAGGCAAAGGTTTCCATATCGGTGCAACAAGACCAAGACCAGCAGGACGAAGGTCACCGTGGAGCCCAAGACGGCATCACCGCCAGAGACTTTGGCAGACGAAGACTAGTTTTGTCGGGATAGGTCGTACTTGCTGTCTCCCTTCGAATTTGGCCGTTGTAGGATCCCTTCCCGCTCAATACTTCAGAAGAGGACCAGGGCCTCTATAAATAGGAGTAGCCACCACCGTAGGGCGAGGATCTGAACTTGGATGATCTCATCTTGGACTAGATCCATTCCACCAAGGCCACCAGACAAGTTCACCAAGCACAAGAACACCTCTCCTCGCGAGGCTGTTCTTCCCATGTAACTATTCATCCTCAGCCCAAGAGGCAATCCACCACATCACACTGGAGTAGGGTATTACACCACAACGATGGCCCGAACCAGTATAAATATTGTATCTCATGTTCTTTGGGTTCGTCGAGCTAGGCCGTGAGATCGTTCAGTGTGCGAGCTAGAGAGGGGGGGGAGATCTTCATGCGCACCCAAGTGTTCGAACCTCAAGGGTTTTTCCGGAACCCGAAATCCGACATTTGGCGTGCCAGGTAGGGGTGCGCCGAAGCTTTCTTCTTTGTCGATCCACGCTTCACCACTCCGCCAAGTTCATGGCCGATGCTCGTCGGTCCTGTGCTGAGCGCCAGGCCCCTCTCGCCACCCGTGTCGCTCAGACAGCCCCTGCCGGTGGGCCTCCCCGTTGTTCTTCGTCACCTGCCGCCAACGCCACCACCGGCCTGGCGGCAAACAAGCAGCAAGCCTCTTCACTGCACCCCTCTTTGCGGCGAGACAGTCGCTCCGCCACCCCGTCGCTGACTTTGACCGTCTCATCGTCTCATGCTCGCCACGACCCCATGGACGTGTAGGCCATGCTGCTCATGGCATGTGAGCTCCTGCGCTACCGCCCAATCGACGACCTCTACGAGGACTGGTTGGACCGAATCGCCGAGCTCGTCAGCCCCGCGGGGGGGGGGGGGGGGGGCTCTCCTGCACCGTCCCTCTCGCTGCCTCGCCCGCCTGCGACTGCGGGCGATGTGGCTAACGAAGAGCCTCCGCCCCCTCAGCACCAAGATGGCGCCCTCGCGCCGAGGCGCGCGGCTCATCGAGCGCCTCAGCCTCCCCCGCGTCAAGACGGCGTCCTCGCTCCAAGATTTGTGGGCCAACGGTGTGATCCGCCCCGCCGTGTGCCCGCGTGCGAAGAAAGAAGTTGCCAGGAGGTTCCCCGTCCGCAAGAAGATGCTCCACCGCTTCTAGCACCACCGCGTCAGGATCGCTTGCTACGGCAGGGCCATGTGCCACTTGCCGTGGCAGCGCAGGGACGCCAAGGTCAAGCTCCGCCTCCATGACGGGCCCCGATGGCCATGGCGGGCTGCTGCGCCTTCACTCCTGAGCTGCGTAGCACCATCTAGTCGGGCAAGTTCAAGCCGGATCTGCCTCCTCGCAACAACGGCACCCCCGACCCTGCGGAGTTTCTGCAGCTCTACGAGCTGAGCATCGAAGCGGCCAACGGCGACGAAAAGTACATGGCGAACCGGTTTCCCATGTCTCTCATGGACGGCGCCCACTCATGGCTCCTGAACCTGCCCCTAGGCTCAATTTCCTCCTGGGAAGAGATGCGCAGCCACTTCATCGCCAACTTCCAGGGCACACGCGACCGCCCGCTGGTCGCAGGTGACCTGTGCCGCATCAAGCAACAACCGGGAGAAACCCTACAGATGTACATCTAGCGCTTCAATAGTGCACATATCAAGATCCCCAAGGTGACGGACGAGGCTATCATCTCAGCGCTTTCCGATGGTGTCCGCGATGTCAAGATGAAGGAGGAGCTCTCCATCCATGAGGAGCTATGCACGACCTTGGAGCTGTTCAACATAACAACCAAGTGTGCAAGGGCTGAGAAGGGGTGTCTCTCCCTCCTTGAGCTCCCTGCTGCAGATCCAGAGGAGAAGAAGGCCAAAGTCAAGGACGTGAAACACAAAGGAGTGGCCGTACTCACGGCAGATCCTGTCGGCGTTCTGGGAACAGGGCTCCCTAGACTTGCCTGCCTGCGGCCTGCGGCGTGGCTCAAAGGGGGGCCCAGCGCGGCCCATCTTCATCAACACAAACCCAAGACCCTCGCGAGGGGCCAAGCCTCGCGGGGCGGACGACACGGAGCCTCCTCAGGAACGGCCTCGTCAGGCTGGCTCATGAGGAGGCGGAGAGATCAAGGCGGGGTACCTCACGAGGTGCCCGTGACACAAGCCATGACGACCGAGGGCGCCAGGCGGGTGCCAGCCCGCGCAGCGTCCTCCCTTCCTCTTTGGTGCAAAGGGGGAAAGTGCAGCCACGGAGTACCGAGGCATCAGGCAAAGGTTGCCATTTCGGTGCAACGAGACCAAGACCACGAGTACTACGAGATGGAGGTCACCGTGGAGCCCAAGACGGCGTCATCACTAGAGCTTTGCGCAGGCGAAGACTACTTTTGTCAGGATGGCTGATAATAGCTGTCCCCCTTTCAAATTAGCCCGCCATTGTTGGCTCCCTTCCCGCTCGATATTTGGGAAGAGGACCAGGGCATCTATAAATAGGATCGGCCACCCACGAACAAACGGACAAACAGATGGACGAACAGACGGACGAACAGACGGACGAATAGACGGACAGACAGATAGAGACACACGTGGACAGAGAGCAGAGGGGTTAGATCAGATAGAGAGAGAGAGAGAGGGGGGGGGGGTGATTGAGCTCCTCCCAGCAGTTCATCGCCCCAGCCAAGAACAGACCCTCGCGAGGCTATTCTTCGTTGTATTGTTCATCATCATCAGCCCAAGAGGCAATCCACCACACCACACACTGGAGTAGGGTATTACACCACAACGGTGGCCCGAACTAGTATAAATCCTGTGTCTCTTGTGTTGTTGCTTTCCTTAGTTTAGATCTTAGCAAGGCGGAGGGGTGCAGGTAGGTAGGAGGCGAAATCTCCGCGTGCACCCCAGTGTTCGAACCTCAAGGGTCTGCCGGAACCCGAAATCCGACATTTGGCGCACCAGGTACGGGTGAGCCGGGATTCGTCTTCCACCACCCCGTTCTCCTCCGACCATCACGCCCATGTCTGACGCTCGTCGGGCCCGCGCCGAGCGTCGGGCCGCGCTCGCTTCCCGCGTCGCCCAGACGGCCCCTGTCGGTGGGCGTCCTTGCCGTTCCCCGTCACCTGCCATCAATGCCGCCACCGGCCCGGCGGGGGACGAGTGGCAAGCATCATCTCAGCATCCGTTCGTGCGGCAAGACGGCCGCACCGCAACTCCGTCGCTCACCCTAGCTGGTTCTTCATCCCGCGCGCTCCACGCGCCCATGGAGGCTCGGGCAGTACTCATCGCGGCAAACAAGCTCCTGCGCTACCATCCCGTCGACGACGTATACGAAGAATGGCTCGACCACGTCGCCAAGCTCGTCCGCACCGCTGGTGGCTCTCCTATGCCGTCCGTTCCGCTGCACCGCACCCCGCCTCGCACGGGCGATGAAGCTCCAGCGGCGCCCCGGCCGCCTCCTCCTGAGGACAGCGCCATGGCTCCAAGGCGCGAGGCCCCTGGGCGGAACCCGCTCCGTTAGGTGCCACCGCGGCAAGAGCAGAGCTATCAAGAAGTCCCTCGCCCGCAAGAAGCTGCCAGGGCGCTCCCTGCTCTAGCACGTCGCGACCATGCTCCGGCTCCCACGTGTCAAGACCCCATGCTGCTCCCAGCTGCAGCGCGTGGGGACATGAAAGACCAAGCTCCCCGTCATCCAAGACCCCCCGTGGCCACAGTAGGCTACCGCGCCTTCACCACCGAGGTACGCAGCGTCGTGTGGCCCGGCAAGTTCAAGCCAAACTTGCCTTCTCTCTACGACGGCACGGCTGACCCTGCGGAGTTCCTCCAGCTCTACGTGCTGGGCATCGAAGCTGCCAATGGACACGAGAAGGTCATGGCGAACTGGTTCCCCATGGCACTCAAGTACGGGGCCCGCACCTGGCTCCTGAACCTGGCTCCAGGCACAATCTCCTCCTGGGACGAGATGCGCACCCGCTTCATCGCCAACTTCCAGGGCACTCGCGACCGGCCACCCGCCATGAGCGACATGCGCCGCATCAAGCAACAGCCCGGGGAGACCCTGCAGAAGTACATCCAGCGCTTCAACAACGCGCGCCTCAAGATTCCCAAGGTGACCGAGGAGGCCATCATCTCGGCCTTCTCCGACGGCGTGTGCGACGTCAAGATGAAAGAGGAGCTGGCGATGCATGAAGACCTGTGCACTTCCTTGGCCCTGTTCAACCTGGCAACCAAGTGCGCCAGGGCCGAGGAAGGGCGTCTCTCCCTCCTCGAGCTGCCTGCCGCGGACCTAGAAGAGAAGAAGCAAGGCCAAGGATGTGAAGCGCAAGGGGGCTGCCGTGCTCGCGGCAGAACCAGACACCAAGTGAGGCAGCGATCAGCCCGAACCTTCCAAGGGCAGCCGATACTGTGTGTACCACGACCTCCACACCCACAACACCAACGAATGTCAAGAGCTCCGAGCCGTGCGAGAAGGAAGGACCGGCCGTCGCCCTGACCGCAGTGACCGTGGCTACGACCGAGGAGGAGGAAGAAACGCAGGACGCTGGGAAGACCGTGGCCCACGCCAAGGGTGGCGCGATCAACCTTGTGAGGATCGCTGGCAAGACCCGCCTCGCGAGGGAGGCTGGAGGGATCAGCCTCGCGAGGGAAACTGAAGGGATCAGCCTCGCGAGGATCGCCCGCAAGGCAACGCAGGCCTCCCACCGCTACCGCCGCAGCCAAGGAGAAACGAGGACCGCCACCAGGACGAGGGGGCTGGGGGCTTCCAGGAGCCGCGCGCGATCGCCTGCATCCTGGGCGGGGCACAAGCCCCAGCCTCTCAGCGCATCTTCAAGCAGTTCCCTCGTGAAGTGAATGCAGTCCTCCCCAGGCTCGAAGCCACGCGCCCTCTCAGGTGGTCGGCGTGCGCCATCACGTTCAGCTCAGCAGATCAGCTCAAGTGTGCGGCTACAGCCGGAGTCCTCCCGATGCTTTGTTCCCCAATCATCAGCAACGTGGTGGTCACCAAGACCCTCATCGATGGCGGGGCAGGGTTCAACGTCCTGTCCGTGGAAATATTCAACAACCTCCAAGTGCCCTACAGCCATCTTCAGCCAACCAAGCCTTTCTCCAGTATCACCAACGGCTCCACGGTCCCGATTGGGCAGGTCCGCCTCCCTGTCACCTTCGGGGCACGCGACAACTACCGCACCGAGCTCATCGACTTCGACATCGCTCACATTCGCCTGCCATACAATGCCATCCTTGGGTACCCGACACTGGCCAAGTTCATGGCCGTAACTCACCACGGCTACAACGTCCTCAAGATGCCAGGAAGCGGTGGAGTCATCACGGTGCCCTGTGAAGAGAAGGACGCGGTGTGTTCCCTGGAACGAGCCTTTTAGGCCGCGTCACTGGAAGACCCAGATCATGGAAGCAGGAGGCCTCCCGAGACCGCCCCTAAGAAGAAGACATCGTCCGGCCAGACCACTCATGAGGCAGGCCCCTCTGGGCCCGTGCTCGCCCAGGCGGAACCTCCTTCCATCGCATAGGAAAGCGCGCTCGGCGCCCTCCTCAGGCAGGGCTCGGGGGCTCTCCCCTGGAGGGCCACCGACCTAGCTAGGGTCACGATGGAGGCGCTTGGGCACCACATGGAGGCGTGTTTCGAAGCACGTTTCCCTCAAGAAGGAGCAAGGCAAGGAGATCCAGACCCTCAGGAGTTCGTCAGCAAGGCCATTCAGGAGCTACAGGAGTTAAGAGTCATGAAAGGCAGCCGCCGCCTACCAGCAGTGGCTCCCCATCCGGGCGACATACCAGGGCTCAACCGTGTCGCCTCTCTGGAGCGCCTCTGGCCCTCGCGAGTGGGGCGCTACGGGGGCCCACCCCACAACTACGTTCGCATGCCTTACGGCTTGCCGAGCGCAGCTGACGCGTACCGGCGCCTCATGAGGGGCATCACGGAGGCACGAGAGGCCAGGCGTTCCGCTGCCCTGGAAGGGGTGGAGATGGCCCGCGAGGAGCCGCCAGCGCCTCCGGAGCCTCCCGAGGCCCCTGGGCCTGGGGGCTCGTGAGGATCGGCTCCTGCAGCCCACCAAGCCTGCTACATCAACGCTCCTTCGTCCTCAACATCATCAGGTGACATCTTTCTAGTTTTACTTCTAGATGGGAGCGCCCCCCCAGGGCTGCATTATTCCCAGGCCGCGTGGGTCCGTCCCTGCGGCGTGTATCCCTTTTTTATTCCATGTTGTTAGATTACCTTGTTGGGGGCGCCCCTCAGGCTGCATGATCCCCAAGCCGCATGGGCCAGGCCCAGTGGCATGTATCCCATTTGCGTTTATTTCCGATTATGCGTTAGACCCACCATGCTTGATTATTTGACGCCGGTCCGCGACACCTCTTCTTCTCCATGCCGACCACTTGCACGTTAAGGGGGGGGGGGTACCTGAGCATCACGACTCAGGGCTCTTACTGGCTCTCCAGCCCTCACCCTCTGGCCTTGTCCATGGCATCGCGACCTGGCATACCAGCGACGGCTGAGACCAGCTCGAGGGCCGGGACCCGAGGACGTAGAGTGCCGACATCTAACCAAATTTGCAGGGACACATCACAAGATAAGACCCAGTGCCAGGACTCCCTCAGTAGCCCGTGAACCTGGCTTCAATGACAAGGTATCCGGCGCGTAGTGCTGTCTTCGGTATTTCAAGGCGGGTTCCTCCTTCTGAACTCCCGAATAGTCTCTAGACGAATTGATCGTGTCCGGACCTGTAACACACACTGCACACAACCGTAGAGAGAATATTATAACACACAAGTCCAATCTGCTGACAACTTTAGTAATGCGACGTCACGCCTGTCCGGTCATTATTTCGAACCATTTTCGCCCCACGTTTCGAGATGCGGTTGTCATTGGCACGTCTTGTCAAAGCAAAGAACGTGTCCCCTTATTATGGGATCCTCATCAATACGGGCGTGGGTAACCCAACTGCGCCGCTTACACAGCCCTTGGGAGCAGGCGAATGTTAAGGCGAATGGGGGGGGGCGTTCGATATTCACCGCCCTTATAAGAACATAAGATTCCCCTTTCTTCTCCCATGCTTTCTTATTGCCTCTCTGTTCTTGAGCTCCAACGCCCACGTCCCCATTCGTTCCCATTCAAACAAACACCCAACCACGTCCGGATCCGAAGCTAGCGACAAGTGGATGGCCTCCTCCGTTAAGAGGAAAAATATAGAGGAGCTCCGAGATGCCGGATACCTTGCCAAGGAGATCGTTTACCGACTTCCGGCCAAGGGACAGATTGTCCCCACCCCCGAGCCTCATGAGAGAGTGGTGTTCCTCACGCATTTTGTCCGCAGGTTGGGATTCCCTGTCCACCCGTTTGTCCACGGACTGATGTTTTATTATGGGCTAGATTTCCATGATCTAGCCCCCAACTTTATCCTCAACATCTCGGCATCTATATTCGTGTGCGAGGACTTTCTCCGCATCCCACCTCATTTTGGCCTATGGCTGAAGACCTTCAATGTGAAGCCGAAGGTGGTGAGCGGTCAACAGGCAGAGTGCGGAGGATCTATGTTGGGTAGGATGCCCAACATCACCTGGCCAAAGGTTCTTTCTTGGAAATGGTGAAGGGGTGGCAGTCGGGGTGGTTCTACATCACCGAGCCATGCGACATCATCTAGACGACGGCCCCCCATTCTGATCCGAAGCTCTGATTCATCTCACCTCCTGGCAAGAGAAGGGCCTAACCTGGGGTTCTCCGGGCAAGCTGACAGGGCTCCACACATGTGTCCAGAACATGATATCCAATAGGATCAAGCTTGTCAATGTGATCCAGGTTATGCTCATCCGCCGGATCCTCCCGTGCCAACGCCGGACTTGCTATTAGTGGGAATTCGATCCGGCCAAGCATCAGACACAACTAGAGCTCTTCGGCACAACGCACGAGGATGTCTGGAAGGTGCTTTTCAAGGCCGGCGAGACGCTGCTGCCTACAACCGAGGATTGTGGGCTTAGCTCAAAGAGCCAAGCTAATTCGGTAAGTTCATTCACGCTCTCAAGGCATAATCTTTACCAGCGCATTGTGAGAAATAAGTCTAAGCTCTCCTATCAATTTTTTCCTTAGGCCTGGACCGACAAAGCGAGGTGGATTAACTGTCCAGCCCCGCTACCCGAAGATGAAGAGACCCCACTCCTGATGAAGATCTTGTTCCCGACGCCTTATGAAGTGCTAGAGAAGAAGACCAAGAACGCAGCCAAGGGGACCAGGAGTGGCCTCAGCGAAAGGATACTTTGGACCTGTCGTCCGAAGACGAGACTGACCCTTCGATCGCTGAAGACGATGAGGAGGAGGAAGAAGACAACTCCCCCCTGAGGGGGGGGAAGAAAAGGGTGGCCTCCACAAACTTGGAGGTGAAGGCACCCAAGAGGGGGAAGGGCTCTCTCGCGGATAACTCCACGTCGGGTGTCGGTAGCAGTCCGGAGCGAATGCCCCGAACCAAGCCTCGGGCCGCTTCGTGAGTACCAAAGATCTTATGCTCGTCCAAATGTATGGCCCTTCCCCTTTGCCATATTAATATATTTAATTTATGCTATTGCAGTCCGGCCCGCAACAGTTCTCCGCAATCCTCGACAGAGGGATCGCTAGACTCGAAGGAGATGGCTAGCATGTCGCTGCCACTTGCTCACTCTGCCTCGCCCAAAGGAGATGACGAGGTGGTGTCCTAAAGAGTCTTTCCCGACCAAGAGGAGGCTATGGAGCTCATCAGGGCGGCGTCCAAGGATGACTCCACGGCCGCCAGATTCATGGGGCCCATGGGGACTGATGGTGGGGCCGAGTTCCATTTGGCCCTCAGCCGGATATCATTCTAGAGACCTATACGGCTCCGGAGTCCGGCAAACGGCCTTCCCCGATGGGGGCGGGGGGGATGTGCCTATTCCACTGGTGGCCTCCGTCCAACTGGAGGCGCCGAATGATCTGCTGGAAGCACTGCAAGGTGCTTCCATTGTAGATGAACACCGTGTCCTCATGGGTACGGTGATCACAAAGGATCAGTCTGCCAAAAGTGGGCTGACTTAAGCCCGCACTAGCGTTTTAATAGGCTTTGAGGTAATTACAGCGTAGACAGTAGCCCCTGATGCTCTGTTCGGTGTTCGGAAAGAAAAGCCGAACAGAGGATCAAAACAATTTTCGCAGGAGTCTAACATATGATGTCTATGTGAATAAGCAGGCGTCGCTGCTGGCTGCTGCCACTCATACTGCGGAGGTCTCCGAACTGAAGGATTGCCTGGAGCGGGCCGAGGAGGAGCTCAGCCTTGTGAAGAAGCAGCTGGAGGACAGCTAAGGTATGCAGTAACCTGTGCGTGTATGTTAGGAAAGATGAATACTTCGTGTTGACTAAAGTTTCATGGACTATGCTAGGGTCCACGACCGAGGTGGCGGCCCTCAAGAAGGCATTAGCCGAGGCCGAGGACAAAGCGGCCAAGGAAGACGCTGTACACGAAAAGCACGAGGCCCGTGTCAGCGAGGTTCAGCAAGAGCTTCAGGATGCCATCAAGAAGTACGATTCCCTGGAGCGTGATTCTAAGACGCAGGCGTCCGAAATTGCGAAGGCCGGCCAGAGCGCACAAGAGGCTCGTGCCGAGGCCCAGAGCGCCCTGCAGGGACTCCAGGCGGCTAAGAAGATTGCGGTGGGTAAGGCTTTCATTATGTAAAACAAGTCTGTGGAGGAAACACTCCTTTTACTTACCCGAATTTGGTGCTCTACAGGGGCGTTTGCGGATTTTCCGCCCGGCGTATTAGATGTTGCTGAATTCTATCAAGCCGAGGAAGGGAGTTCGACGGAGAAGCTGTTCTGGTCTCAAGATCTTGGACCAGATCATCCGGTATCCTTCAGCGACCAGCTGAAATAGTTGGTCGAGCTACACAAGGCGGCCGAGCTGGCCATGAGGGGCCTGATAGTCCGGCTATGGCCTGCCACGCCTGTACCCAGCAGCTACTTCGGGCTGGTGAAGCGGCTTGTTAGTGCCTGCCCGCGGCTTGAGGTCATAAAGCGGTCGGTCTGTATTGAGGGTGCACGGATGGCCTTTGCTCGTTGCAAGATGTGGTGGGCGAAGATGGACGCCGTCGAGTTGACCAAGGGGCTGCCTAAGGGCAAGGAGCACCGTACACCCGAGCGCTATTTTGCGGATGTCCTAGAGGAGTCTCGTATTGTAGCCATGCAGTGCGGGCAGGCCATTATTTTCGAATGAATACACTCGTATTTTGTCCTGTATGATGACAAAAAATCAGCTTTGTGATATAATTTATGTTTTGATTGTGTCCTCCTTTGCGGCCGTGTTATTTGAAATCTAAGGGTTGGCCAGTCGCCGGCTTCTGCCCTCACGTAGGTGGTACGAAGGGGTTCGGGATGGTATCTAAACAATCTTGAGCCAATTGTATGGTCCTTGAAGGAGTTGTTTAGCGCACGAACCAGGCAACCAGACTATACGGCTTGAACGCCCTCACATAGCCGTAGGAGTTTTATAATAAAACATAGGCGCAACCCCTGGTATATGAACCAGAGTCCTGTCAGCGTCTGATCGGGAAGTACCGATCCTTCATGGAATGCGTAAAAACCTCCAACGATTTGAGACCTCCGAATAGGTGACCGGCTCTAGCCACATCATGACAGTCAGTTTTCGGCTTTCTCTACTGAGGTGCTCATCCGGTTTAGACCAGGGCACAATCATAGTAGTTCTCCCTTTACTACCCTAGCAGTTGTAGTGGAACATAGGATAGCAAGCATAGGAGCCGGGCAACCCAACTATTGACCAAAGACATGATTCAGAGCCAATGCATATAATGCTAAATTCAGGGTGTCGAACTATACTTACAAGAAGTGTTGGGACTTTTGTTGCCGTAATGTGGGGTGCTATAAAGCCCCTGGAAAACATCAAAATTACCCAAGTGTACGGGTGCTACCTGATGGGGTTATCCACAGGGAAACTGAAAAAATAAAGCAAAGAGAGAAAGAAAACAGAAAAGATGTAAAGGTAAAAAGCTGGGGTCCTACAGCTCCAGCTACAAACTGTTTTCCTGTAATGTAATTAGTATGTCAAGGTGCATTGATACAAGTAGTGCAATAAGCAACAGGCTATTCAACATGACGAAACCAGGGAAGAGTTGCATGTGGGTCCTGGAAGACAGGTAGAGTTATCGTTAACGGAATCACCTAAAAAGTCCCCGTATGTCTGCCCTCCTCACCATCTTGGTGTGTTTGTCCTTCAAAAGGACCGATAACTAGACCACCCGATGGGGTCTTTGGGATTCAAACCTGAAATAAAATAAGCAAAAGTTAAAGTATATGTGTATACGATGTCTGTTGAGTTGTGCCATGGATCACAAGCTAGCTATGCCTCCATTGATGCCCATAGAATTTTGAGTGTGTAGTTATGTATGCGCGGCACGCTGGCCACCGCTTGATCGGGACTGAGACAGAGGACGGATTGCTGGTTGATCTCCTGACGAGCCGAGCTCTCCTGCTGCAGAGTAGTCCAGACCCTCTTAAGGGTGTCCGAGGGCTCGGCAGCCGAATGAAGGGTCTGCTTGAGAAGGCCACTTTGTACTTCTGCTGCTAGGGCGGCTGTGTGCTCTTTTGTACGGAGAGAGTGTTCCGTATTGCCATCGACTGTTACGATGCCACGTGGGCCGGGCATCTTGAATTTGTGATAAGCATAGTGTGGCACTGCGTGGAATCGAGCAAACGCAGTTCGTCTGAGCAGTGCATGATAGCCGCTACGGAATGGGACGATAAACTCCTCACTCCGGAAGTTGTCCGGAGATCCGAAGACAACCTCTAATGTGATTGAGCCCGTACAACGGGCCCCTACGCTTGGAATGACTCCTTTAAAGGTAGTCTTTGTAGGCTTGATCCTTGATGGGTTAATGCCCATTTTTCAAATTGTATCCTGGTAAAGCAGATTGAGGCTGCTACCGCCGTCCATAAGGACACGAGTCAGGTGGAACCCATCAATTATTGGGTCTAAGACCAGTGCCGCTGAGCCTCCGTGACGGATACTGGTCGGGTGATCCCGGCGATCAAAAGTGATCGGGCATGATGACCATCGATTGAATTTTGGGGCGACTGGCTCTATCGCGTAGACGTCCCTGAGCGCACGCTTGCGCTCCCTCTTGGGGATGTGGGTAGCATATATCATGTTCACCGTTTGGACCTGAGGGGGAAACTTCTTCTGTCCCCCTGTGTTCGGTTGTTGTGGCTCTTCGTCATCATCGTCACTTTGTGATCCCTTTTCCCTATTCTTGGCGTTTAATTTGCCGGCCTGTTTGAAAACCCAGCACTCTCTATTTGTGTGATTAGGCAGCTTGTCGGGGGTGCCGTGAATCTGGCACAGACGATCAATTATGCGGTCCAAGCTGGATGTGCCCAAATTGTTCTTTTGGAATGGCTTCTTCCCTTGTACGGACTTAGAGCCGCTGAATCCGGCGTTGACCGCCCTATCATCGATGTTGTCACTGTCGTTTCGACGCTTGTATGTATTGCGTCGAGACTTGTCTTTGTTGCTTTTAACTTCAGGGGTGCCAGCATCGCTTGCATTGTTTTTGCTACGGGCGAACCAACTGTCCTCACCCGCATAAAACCGGGTCATGAGTGCCGTGAGGGCTGCCATGGATATTGACTTTTCTTGGCCGAGGTGGCGAGCGAGCCATTCGTCGTGGATGCTATGCTTAAAAGCTGCGAGAGCTTCGGCATCCGGACAGTCAACAATTTGGTTCTTTTTAGTTAAGAACCTTGTCTAGAATTTCCTGGCGGACTCTCCAAGCTGTTGAACTATATGGCTTAAGTCATCAGTGTCCGGAGGTCGAACCTATGTACCTTGGAAGTTATCGAGGAAAGCCTCTTCCAAGTCCTCCCAGCTGCCAATGGAATTTTCAGGCCGACTGTTTAGCCAATGCCGAGCTGGCCCTTTGAGTTTTAGAGGGAGCTATTTTATGGCGTGGAGGTCATCTCCGCGAGCCATATGGATGTGGAGAATGAAGTCCTCGATCCATCCATCGTATGATTCTATGTTCACGAGCTTGAATCCTTCTAGGAATTCATGATCCAGGACCTCATCATTGAAGCAATGAGGATGTGCGGGGCCTCTCTATCAGGCTGTATCGTGGTGCGGCTCTGATAGAGTCCGTGTGCGGTATTCAGCCCGCCCATGACTGGGTTTGTCACGTCCGAATAGGTGGCCATTGTCGCGTGTCGAGGCGCGTCCTCGCGATCCATAGATTGATCTGGTGTGTCCTGCTTTATTGTTTAGTGTCTGCTGGAGGTCATATGTATGGTCGTGGGATGATTTACCTCTAACTGAGTGATGAGGCGGGGCGGGCTGGTGCTCGGCATGAGTTGACGTTTTGTCCCGACCACGTGGTGGTCGATCAACTGTATTGTGCGATGGTGGTATGTACTCCGGCGCCTCCTCGTCGAACCGAGGTAGCAATTTGCGCTTTGGGTAGCTTTGGGTTGGGCGCTTGAGGCTATATTCTTCGGCTGCTAGGACATCCGTCCATTTGTCATTGAGCAGATCCTGGTCAGCTTGAAGCAGCTGCTGCTTCTTTTTTCAGGCTCCTTGCTATGGCTATTAGTAGGCGCTTGAAGTGCTCCTGTCAAGAGGTTCCTCGGGCACGATGAAATCTTCGGTGCCGAGGCTCACCTCATCTTCGGAGAGCGGGAGGTAATTATCATCCTCGAAATATTCGTGCCTGGCCTGTTTAACAGGGCTAACCTGCGCATCTTCCCGTTCATCTTGTTCGTTTGCTTTATCGACGGGGTCTTTATTGTCTTCGACACCCTCCGGAGTGTCATCTTCTCCTGTGTTGGTGTTGCTGTCTTTACTGCGGCGTGACTTTGAGCGGCGCCATTGACGATGGTGCTTTGACTGTATTTCGGAAGGTTTATCCTCAACTGGGTCTTCCTTATCGTCGCCGCTGTGTTCCATTGGTGCATCCACCATGTATACGTCATACGAGGAAGTGGCCGTCCAGCGTACGGTGAATGGCAGGTTCTGGGCCTCCTCTTCTCCGGCATCGTCGACCATACCATCGATGTCCTTGGAGTCGTAATCAAGTTCGTCGGTTAAATCCTCGATCGTGGCTATAAAGTGGGTGGCGGGTGGGACGTAAAATTCTTCATCGTCAGCCCCTAGTCCGAGACGGATATAGTTCGGCTGTGGGTCCTCCGCCAAGGATAGGTTTTTTAATGAGTTCAGCATATCGCCCAAAGGGAGTGCTGGAAGATGTCTGCGGCACTGAATTTGAAGATGGATAAACGATCAAGCACGGCGTCTTCGGGCTCGCGCGGTTCGGAACCTGCGGCCGGAGACGAGTCCAGCATTCCGGTGGCATAGGCCTCGTGTGAGACCAGGTCCATCTATGGCTCCAACTTCATGGAATCTACGGTCTCCGAGGTGGGGTTAATCCTTCCGTCTCTAGATGGCGTGTCCTGCTCTGGCTCTAGGGCCAGAGCAGTTACAGGAACGATCTCCTGGATGCGCCCCGATGATAGATTTAGGTCATGATCATCGGGGTGACCGGGAGCGGCCATCGTGGAATCGAATCCAGCGAAGATCAAGTCTCCACGGATGTCCGTGATGTAGTTCAAGCTCCCGAATCTGACCTGATGGCCGGGAGCGTAGCTTTCGATTTGCTCCAGATGGCCAAACGAGTTGGCCCGCAGTGCGAATCCGCCAAACACGAAGATCTGCCCGGGGAGGAAAGTTTCTCCGCAGATAGCGTCATTATTGACGATTGAAGGGGCCATCGAACCTTTCAGTGACATCATAGAGGAACTCTCAATGAAAGCACCAATGTCGGTGTCAAAACCGGCGGATCTCGGGTAGGGGGTCCCAAACTGTGCATCTAAGGTTGATGGTAATAGGAGACAGGGGACACGAAGTTTTACCCAGGTTCGGGCCCTCTTGATGGAGGTAATACCCTATGTCCTGCTTGATTGATATTGACGAATATGATTGTTACAAGAGTTGATCTACCACGAGATCGTAATGGCTAAACCCTAGGAGTCTAGCCTATATGGCTAAGGTATTGTGTATATCCTTTACGGACTACACCCTCCGGTTTATATAGACACCGGGGGATCTAGGGTTACATAGAGTCGGTTACATAAGAGGGAATCTCCATAGTTGTTCGCCAAGCTTTCTTTCCACACCAAGGAGAGTCCCATATAGACATGGGTACAGTCTTCGGTCTTCACGTCCTCACACCCCATCAGTCCGGCACATAGATAACAGACCGAACGCCCGAGGACCCCTTAGTCCAGGACTCCCTCACCAGGCGCAACCCGCCTTGAGGCAGGGCCTCGTGAGTCCTGCGCTGGCTCACGACTGCCCATACACACCTTGTCTAGCCCTGCCGTGCAAGCCACGTTTCAGGGCAGGGCTGTACACCACTAGTAGAAAACAGGGCTTTCGTCCAGGCCAGTTTAGCCCATTAGTCCCGGTTCAATCCAGAACCGGGACCAATGGAGCTATTTGCCCCGGTTCGTGAGCCCAGGGGGCCGGCCGGGCCACGTGGGCCACTGGTCCCGGTTCGTCCGGACCTTTTGGTCCCGGTTGGTGGGACGAACCGGGACCAATGGTCCTGGCTCCTGGCCCACCACTATTGGTCCCGGTTGGTGGCATGAACCGGGACCAAAAGGGTTACCTTTAGTCCCGATTCATGCCACCAACCGGGACCAATAGTGGTGCCTATATATAGCCCCTCGCGCAAGAGCAGAGCACACTGCTCTGTTTTTTCTGGCCGAGGGGGAGAGGGCTTGGTGGTGCTCTAGCTCACCTCCTATGCACACAAGGTGTTCGATGGAATGCCCGAGCCACACTACTTAAGGTTTCTGCTCTCCAAGCTCGACCGCCAAGCTCCATTTTCCTCAATACGAGTATGATACCATTGTCCGTTTTATATATGCACATGCTATGCCAACTTTTTCAGAGTTCATTTGAAAACTATGAATTTTAAAACCTCGCCAACCGAAGGGCGCTCACACCGGTTTATAAATAAAGCAACAAAGAAAACAAAAAAAGAGTTTCCAAATTTGAAAACTAATGGCACTAACAGAAAGTTTATAATTTTTCTAAAACTAAAAGCAAAAAGAATTAAAAAATAAAGCAAAAAACAACAAAAAATAAATAATGCAGAAAACAGAACAAAAAACCGAAAAAAATAAAAATAGCAACAATAAGTATTTTGTTGTAAGTAGAAACAAAATAAAATAAATAAAGCAACAAAGGAAACAAAAAAAGAGTTTTCAGATTTGAAAACTAATGGCACTAACAGAAAGTTTATAATTTTTCTAAAACTAAAAGCAGAAAGAATTAAAAAATAAAGCAAAAAATAACAAAAACTAAATAATGCAGAAAACAGAACAAAAAACTGAAAAAAAATAAAAATAGCAACAATAAGTATTTTGTTGTAAGTAGAAACAAAATAAAATAAATAAAGCAACAAATAAAACAAAAAAACAAAAAAATGCCACCTACTGGGCCCCCATGGCCTGAATACGACTAGAAACCCTATGGGCCAGGATTCAGGCCCGTGGAAGGCCCAGTAGGCCCACAGGCACAGATGGTAGAGTTAGGCCCGAAAGCCTGCTTTAGAGAGGAGATCGAGAGGGGAGCCGCACTGCACCTTATAAACTGGTGCGGCTCCCTCTCAACTAGCGAGGTGGGACTAAACATTTGGCGCGGGGCAGCACAAGGCCTTTAGTCCCGGTTGGTGGCACCAACCGGGACTAAAGGGGGCCTTTGGTCCCGGTTGGTGGCAACAACCGGGTCTAATGCCCCCCTTTAGTCTCGGTTGGTGCCACCAACCGGGACCAAAGGCCGCCGCTTCCCGCCCTTTGGGCTGCTGAAAATTGGCCTTTGGTCCCGGTTGGTGGCACCAACTGGGACTAAAGGGGGGCATTAGTCTCGGTTGGTGCCATGAACCGGGACCAATGCCCTTGCTATATAACCAGGACTTGTGAAAATTTCACATCTCCCTCGCCTCCCTAGCTAGTTGCCCCTGCCGCCAGGCTGCCCAAATCGCTCGCGCGCTCCTCGTCGCCGTCGCCGCCGCCGGCCGCCATCCCCGTCTCCCCGTGCCCCTGCCCCGCGCCCGAGCCCACGCCGGCCGCCGCCCCGTGCCCCTGCCCCGTCCCCGAGCATGCACGGCCGCGCCCCTGCGCCCCGGCCCGCCCCCACCATTGTCGTCGTCGCCGGCGCCCGCCCCCACTGCCGCCCCTGCCTCGACGCTGCCCCTCCTCCCCGTTCGGTCCGGCTCCGGCGACCCCCTTTCCTCCCTGTCCCCTCGATCCTCTTCATATAATTTTTTTTCATATAATTTTTTTCATATGCATATGTTGATTATATGGATGGATGGATGATGTATATGTTCATTATATGGATGGATGGATGATGTATGCTTTTTTTCATATAATTTCTTTAGGCAGATTTTTAGATTTTTTTAGGCAGATTTTTAGAATTGTTTGTGTATGTATGTTATGTTTATATGTATGTATGTATGTTCATATGTATGTATGTTTATATGCAAAGCATATGCAAAGAAAATGTATGAATGGTCATATGCAAAAAAAAGCAATACAAGAAGAAGAAAAAGAATGAGAGGAAAAAGGAAAAAAGAAGAGGAAGAAAGGAGAAGAAGAGGGGATAGGAAGAAGAGGAGAAATAAATAAGAAGAAGAAAAAAGAAGAAAAAGAAGAGGAGAAGAAAAAAAGAATAGAGGAGAAGAAGAAAAAATAGAATTTTTTTTCTATTTTTTCTTCTTCTCCTCCATTCTTTTCTTCTTCTCCTCTTTTTTTTCTTCTTTTTTTTCTTCTTCTTCTTCCTTCTTCCTTCTTCCTCTTTTCTTCCTTTTCCTTATTTTCCTTTCTCGAGGGATAAGAAGAAAAGAAGAGGAGAAGAAGAAAGAAAGGAATAGAGGAGAAAGAAGAAACTTTGACACGAGGGGGGGGGTACCGATACCCCCTCCCCGATAACATTATTTTCCCATGTATATGTATGTTGCGTCGTTGTCGATATAACGAGGGTGTCGAGGATCGCCGAGGGGTCGAGGGTCGGGAACTAGGGTAGAGGGTCGAGGGTCGTTAAGGGGTCAAGGGTCGAAGGTTTCATGGTCGAGGGTTCCTATAGTGTCAAAGTATTGAAGAAATCCAATAGCTTGTGGGCACCTGAAAGTAAGTACTATATAGTAGCATATTCCAGGCATCTCCTAGTGATTCAAGCGCTAGTTTCATCAATACCATTTAGCATGCTTGCTAATTATCAATTTGATTGACCTCTATTTCTTGTAAAGTGGTTGTGGCAGGAACAAGGGAATGATTTCTGTGGATACTACATTTGCGAGTCCATCCGCCACACGACCTGTGAGCGGGGCTACTCCGACAAACAATATGAAGTGCGTAAATAATAATATTCACAATTTTATTTTATTACCATCATTTGTGTTGAGTTTCATTCATATATATATATATATATATATATATATATGTATTGACCCCCTTCTTAAAATTAGATGTTTCGGATGCGGGATGAACTCCTAGCACCAGATCGCATGCGAGCAACTCAAGAGGAATTGGCAGCATTCTTTCTTGACCACGTGATCGCTGAAGACGGAGAATACTATGTGGACCACGCGTCCGTATTTTAGGAGATTATATATTTGTAAAAGATAATTATTGTATATATGTAGCCGGTAGTATCGGATAGATATACGAGAACTTGTTTGTTCGACCAATCTCTCGGAGAAGGAGAGGTGGTCGATATCACTTCTCTCTGTATGCATATATGTTCATGATGATCTTCTGTTTGCTTACTAGCTAGCTAGCGTGTCTAGCTAGTCCTCTCTATACGTATGTATGTATGGTACGTAGCGTCGACCAAGCACGGACAAAAGAGAGGACACTTCTCTCTATTAATTAGCTAGCTATAGCACAATATATGAAACACCTAAATTAACACCCCAAAACCCCCCAAACCCCCCCAAACCCCTCCCCCCCCCTTTCAAAAAAAAACAAAAACCACAGCCACATAAACGCTGACGCGTGGATGCCTATTGGTCCCGGTTGGTGCCACCAACCGGGAACAAAGGCCCTCCTGCCTGGGCTTAGGGGACAGGCCACGTGGAGGCCCTTCTGTCCCGGTTCTGGATTGAACCGGTACTAAAGGGGGGAGGCATTAGTACCGACCCTTTAGTCCCGGTTCACCAACCGGGACTAAAGGCCCTTACCAACCGGGACAATAGGCCCTTTTTCTACTAGTGCACGCACCGGGGGCTCTCCGCAGTAGGGAGTCCCCTCCCACGTACCAGTGGAAGCACAATGCTCTGTGCTGGCAGTCGACACTGCCAAGGAGAAGCTATGCCCGTGCAAGTGCAGAAGTGCCATGGTCCATCCTAGTGATAAACAACTGAGGGCGGCCTCATGGCCGTATCCACCTTAGGGAGTGTCGGTGTCAAAATCGGCGGATCTCGGGTAGGGGGTCCCGAACTGTGCGTCTAAGGTGGATGGTAACAGGAGGCAAGGGACACGATGTTTACCCAGGTTCGGGCCCTCTTGATGGAGGTAATACCCTTTGTCCTGCTTGATTGTTCTTGATGATATGATTATTACAAGAGTTGATCTACCACGAGATCGTAGAGGCTAAACCCTAGAAGCTATCCTATGGTATGATTGTATGTTGTCCTACGGACTAAACCCTCCGGTTTATATAGACACCAGAGGGGGCCAGGGTTACACAAGGTCGGTTACAAGGGGGGAGATCTACATATCTGTATTGCCTAGCTTGCCTTCCACGCCAAGGAGAGTCCCATCCGGACACGGGACGAAGTCTTCAATCTTGTATCTTCATAGTCCAACAGTCCGGCTGTCCGGAGACCCCCTAATCCAGGACTCCCTCAGTAGCCCTTGAACCAGGCTTCAATGACGATGAGTCCGGCGCGTAGATTTGTCTTCGACATTGCAAGGCGGGTTCCTCCTCTGAATACTCCATAGAAAATTTTGAACTCAAGGATAGTGTCCATCTCTGCAAAACAAGTTCCACACACCACCGTAGAGAGAATAATATTTCCACAAATCTAATCTGCTGACTCGTTTTGACAGCACGACATCATGTCATGGCCCGGTCATTATTCGAACCGTTTTTCTCAACCAGCACCGCACATATCGCGAGGCGGTTTTCTTGACACGTCTTGTTAAAGCCGAGATCGTGTCCCTCTTATTACGGGATTCTCATCAATACGGACATGGGTAACACAACCATGCCATCAATTACGGTGTTTGGGGAATAAGTGATTTTACCAGGCAAGTGGGGAGGCGCATCGCCTCTTCCGCCCCTATAAAGGGACAATGATTCACCATTTTTACCCATGCCTTCTTCCTCCTTGCTTACCCATTCTCGCACACTCGAGCTCCAGCGCCCAAGTTCGCGTCTTTCTTCTCAAACCACTCCAAGCATGTCCGGAGCGGGAGGCACGTGGATGGTCTCCTCCGTCACGGAAGAGAACATCACAAAGTTACGGAAAGCCGGATATCTGGCCGCGGATATCGCGTACCGGCTGCCAGATGCAGGGTAACTCATTCCTACGCCCGAACCCCATGAGAGGGTAGTTTTTCTTACCCACTTCGTCTGCGGACTGCGATTTCCCCTCCACCCATTTGTCCGCGGGCTCATGTTCTACTATGGGCCGGATTTTCATGATCTGGTCCCCAATTTCATCCTCAACATCTTGGCGTTTATCATCGTGTGGGAGGCCTTCCTCCGCATCAGGCCCAACTTCGGCCTATGGTTGAAGACCTTCAATGTTAAACTGAAGGTGGTGGTCGGCCAGCAAGCAGAGTGCGGAGGCGCCATGGTGGAAAAAATGCCTAACGTCACCTGGCTCAAAGGCTCCTATGTGGAGACCATAAAGGGGTGGTAATCAGGGTGGTTCTACATCATCGAGCCGCGCGACGCCAACTGGTTGGCGGCCCCAAATTTCGATCCAGAATCCCCACGCGGCTCAGTTCCTGGAAATAGAAGGGCCTGTCCTGGGGTTCTTTGGTAGAGCTGAATGGACTCTGGACCTGCATCAGGAACATGATGAGCAAGAAAATCAAGCTCATCAACATGGTCCAGGTCATGCTCTTCCGCCGGATTCTCCCATGTCAACGACGGGCATTCAATTTGCGGGAGTTCGACCCAGACCAGCACCAGATGCTGTGAGAGCTCTACGACACGACACACAAGGACATCTGGAGGGTGCTGTTCAAGGGCGCCGAGGTACCTCCTTCCCTCACCGAGGACCGCAGACTCAGCGCAAAGCGTCATGCCAATCCGGTAAGTTTTTGTATCTCATGGGGTATTTATTTGCCCCAGTTAAATGATGTGCGGGATCTAAGCTCCCATGCCATTAACAGGACTGGATAAAGACAGCGGAGCATCTCGATTGCCCAGCCCCCCTGCCTGAAGATCCCGCAGATGCTCTCCTAATGGAGATGCTGGCTCCGGCACCTTACGAGGTGCTGACGAAGAAGACCAAGAAGAAGGCCACGAGGACCCGAAAGGGTCTCCAGCGCAAGGTTGTATCGGACTCATCGTCCGATGACTCTGACGCGCACTCCTCCCACGAAAACGAGGAGGAGGAGGAGGACGAGGAGGAAAGTTCTCTCCCCCAGCCTGGGGAGACAAGAAAAGGAAGGTCGACCCAACCGGGGAGGCCGAAGGGTCCAAGAAGGGAAGGACCCTTCCTCCGGACTGCTCCATGACGGCTGCCTATAGTAAGTATCCGGACACCATAGTAATTCATGGTATGTTTTATTGCACTGCTTCTCCTCATGCCGAACATGATTATGCATTCCGTCCTGAGCTCATCTCGACGTATCCTCGTCGAGCGGTTCATTGGACTCGTCGGATATGGACAGTGGTTCTCTTCCGACCGCCTCCACCCCTCGCCCTACGGACAACATCGAGGTGTTGTCTCGAAAGGCATCGAGCCGAGGGGATGTGGTCCTGGGGTCGCCTCGAGGTGACCTCCCGGACCCAGGGTACAAAGGGAGCAAAACTCCCACGGGCTCCGAGTTTGGCCCCCAGCCGAACACTACGCCAGAACCTTCGATGGTTCTGGACTCCAGCAGGCGATCCCCCATTAAGGGGGCCCAGCCGCGCGTGCCGGTGTCCTCTGTCCATCCAGAGGCACCATACAACTTGCTGGAAGCGCTTCGCAGAGCCTCCATCGATGAAGAACACTGCACTATCATGAGTGCGGTGATCGAGAAAGTTCAGTCCACCAAAAACGGACTAACCGAAGCTTGCGCCAGCCTCCTAACAGGCTTTGAGGTAAGCAATCAAAATATAAGAAAATATTACCACATAGATAGTAGCCCTTGATGCTGTGTTCGGTATTCGAGTAGAAAGGCCGAATAGAGGATCAAATGATGACTCAGGAGTCTAATCAAGATATGTCTATGTGTATGTGCAGGCTTCACTGCTGGCCGATGCCG
Source organism: Triticum aestivum (assembly GCF_018294505.1). Classification (NCBI taxonomy): domain Eukaryota; kingdom Viridiplantae; phylum Streptophyta; class Magnoliopsida; order Poales; family Poaceae; genus Triticum; species Triticum aestivum. The sequence continues at coordinate 447,248,079 of NC_057797.1, forward strand.
CACGTACTGCGGAGGTCTCTGCACTGAAGCAGGACCTGGAGCGGTCCGAGAACGAGCTCGGCCTTACCAAGAGGTAGCTCGAGGAGAGCAAAGCACTAGTAGAAAAAGGACCTAACGTGAGACACATTAGTCCCAGTTTGATTTTGATCCGGTACTAATGCTACCATTAATGCCGGTTCGAACAGCTATGCATTAATGCCGGTTCGTGTTGAACCTTTAGTACCGGTTTGTGCCACGAACCGGTACTAAAGGGGTGGTGGTAGGCTAGCGTTAGGCTGGGGCCCGACGATCACCTTTAGTACCGGTTCGTGGCACAAACCGGTACTAAAGGGCTAACCTTTAGTACCGGTTCGTGCCATGAACCGGGACTAAAGGGGTCTGACCTATAGTCCCGGTTGGAGACACAAACCACGACTATAAGGCAATTTTCGAACTCTACCCCCCCCCCCCCCCCCCGTGTATCGCCATTTCAGTTTTGAAAAAAATCAAAAGAAAATGATAAAAACTTCAAAAAATAAAATCCTTGGAGAGGTAGTTATATTTCTACATCTACTAGTTAGGAAAATTTGAAAACTTAAATTTGGACATGTTTTGCAAAAAGTGTAGGGAAAATGTAAAAACGGCTATAACTTTTGAATACGATGTCGGAAAAAACGTATAATATATCAAAAAATTCAGCACGAAAATCTGGTCAAACTACGGCCTGTTTGCAATTTTTTAGAATCCTCAAATTCCAAAAGGAAAAAAAGATGTGCCCAAATTTCAGTTTTTTTTAATTTTGGTTAAATCTGGTCAAACTATGGTCAAACTACTTATTCAAAAAGTATTAATGTTACTACATAATTAGTCAAGAATATTAGTGTTACTAAATAATTATTTCAGTTTTTTGAATTTTGGTCAAATCTGGTCAACCTATGGTCAAACTATGGTCAAACTTATTCAAGAAATATTAGTGTTACTAAATAATTACTGTTTTTTAGAATAATAGTTTCAAACTCAAACGGTGAAACGTGTGACCTAATGCTCAAGCTAAATTGTTGAGGGTTAATAGTATTGACAGCTTACATTTGTCAGGAATACAACAAGTGCAGACTTGGAAAGTAGGGGAATAGAACTCCGAAGTTAAGCGTGCTCAAGCTGGGGGAGTGAGAGGATGGGTGACCGGTCGGGAAGTTAGACGATTTGGAATGAGTGATCCACACTTTGAGCAGTTAAGAGGGGTGATCAGAGACTAAATCATCAAATAATTCAGAAAATTGAAAATTGAAAAAAAATCATTTTTTTTTCAAAAAATTCAACAACAAAATAAAAAAAAAACCTTTAGTTCTGGTTGGTGTTACCAACCGGTACTAAAGGTCCCCCATACCATGATGCGAGCTCACGCCACGTGGTGGGCCATTAGCACCGGTTCGTGCTGAACCGGTACTAAAGGGGGGGGGGGCTTTTAGTGCCCACACTTTAGTGTCGGTTGCAGAACCGGCACTAAAGGCCCTTACAAACCGGTGCTATTGCCCGGTTCTGCACTAGTGAAGGTAAGCAATACCTTGTCTGCGCTTTGAAAAGAAGTTTAGTTGTAAAATAATAGGATCATCATGAATTTGCCATGGGCCATGACCGAAGTGGCGACCCTGAAGAAGGCGCTGTCCGAGGCCGAAGACAAAGCGGCCAAGGAGCACATCGAGCGGGAGAAGCAAGAAGCCCGAGTGGCCGAGGTGCAGCAAGAGCTCGAGGCTCTCACCAAAAAACACGAGTCCTTGGAACTTGACTCTAAGAAGCGAGAGTCCGAGCTCGTGCAGGCGCTTGAAAGCGCCCGGAGCGCCAAGGCTAAAGCCCACAAGGCCCTCCAGGAGATTGATGCGGTGAAGAAGATAGCAGCGGGTAAGGCATTCATTATGCAAAGAAAGCATGTGAAGGAAACTTTCCTTTTTCTTACCCGAGTTTGGAGCTCTCCAGGAGCGTTCGCAGATCTTCCTCGTAGTGTACTGGATACCGCGGAGTTTTACCGAGCTGAGGAGGGGAGCTCGACGAAAAAGTTGTTCTGGTCTTAGTATACTGGGACCAAACACCAAATGCCCTTGAGTCACCAGCTGAAGCAACTGGTCGAGCTTCACAAGGCGACCGAACAGACCATGTGGGGCCTTATAGTCCGGATGTGGCCCGGCGAGCCCCTGTCCGGCAGCTACTTTGGTCTGGTGAGGCGGCTTCTGGATACCTGCCCACGGCTTGAAGTCATAAAGCAGCCCGTCTGCATCGAGGGTGTGCACAGGGCTTTTGCCCGGGCAAAGGTGCACTGGGCGAAGCTGGACACCGTGAAGCTGGTGAAGGAGGGGCCGCCGAAGGGCAAGGAGCATCGCTGCCTCGAGATGTATTATGAGAGTGTCCTGAAGGGTTCCCGCCTTGTGGCGGATGAATGTGCCAGGGATGTAATTTTTGAATGAACATGCTCATGTGATCCTGTAATGTGAAACAAGTTCATCTGCGCTATGCAACACTTTTTCTTAATTTAAAATATTACCTTCTGTGCGGCCGTTTATAAAATATGAGAGTTGGCCAGTCGTCGGCTTCTGCCCCCATGTAACTAGTACTGGGGTGTTCAGGATAAACCTGAGAAATATTTACCCCAATTTTGGGTCCTTCAAGGGAGGTGTTCAGCGCAACGAACCAGGCAATCGGACTATAAGGCTTTATCACTCTCACTTATCCATAGAAGTCTACAATTTTAAATCTTGGCGAAGCCCCTAGTATTCGGAAGGCCGAATTTGGGGCGCTATACACGCCTAAGCCGGGCAAGGACGACTCCTCGCCCGAAGCGGAAAAAGTCTTTAAGGACTTGAGACCTCTCAAACAGCAACCAATCTCTCGCCTTATCATGACAGTTAGTTTTTGGCTTTCTCTACTGAGGTGCTCGTCCGGAAGAACCGAGACACAATTGTAGTAGTTCTCCCACCGCTACCTTAGCCGATATAGCGGAACGTAAGGTACCAAAGCACGGGAGCCTGGCAAACCAAACTATTGACCCAAGACATGATTCGGAGCTGATGCATATAGTGCTATAAGTTCGGGGTGCCGCACTGTCGATAGTGTTCAGACTTCTCATGCCGTATAATGGGGTAAACGAGAGCCCCTGGCGTACTGACCGTGCTCGAATAGACGGGTGCGGATTGTCGTAAATGGACATATAAGAAAAAAAGATAAATAATGCAATAATAGACTAATGCTATGCATTGTTATTTAGATAATACGTCGAAGCGTACTGGTACAAGTAGTGGAATAAGCAGAAAGTAGGACTATTCGAAATGTCCTATCCAAGGGCAAGCTGCGTATGGATAGTAGAAAGCGGGTATATCAATTATTATTAGAGACCACCTGGGGGTTCCCGTGTACATCTTAGCTTCTTGCCGCCTTGGTTGTTCCTTCCCGTAATGTGTCTGGCAATCGTATTGTCGGAAAGGGCTTCCAGAGAGTTAGGCCCTGAAAGAGAAAAGAAATGATAAAGGTATACAACCCCCAGGGCGGTTAAGCCGCATTGCGGGACGTGCCTTGATCGTGCCCCCGCCTATGTCCATGGTATTTTCAGTGCGTAATTACGTACGCACGGTACGGATTTCGTCGCTTGACTGGGACTGGGACGGGAGTCGAATTGCTAGGAGAGCTCTGAACATGCTAGGCAATCCTGTTGCAGTTTACTCTAGACTCGCTTGAAGGTGTCCGGGGGTTGTAACACCGAATTAGTGGTTTGCCTTAAAAGGCTGCTTTGTGCTTCTGCTGCGAGGGCCGTAGTGTGCTCTTCCGTGCGGAACGAGCGTTCTGTGTTTCCATTTACTGTTATGACCCCCCTAGGTCCTGGCATCTTGAACTTGAGGTATGCGTAATGCGGTACTGCATTAAATTTTGCAAATGTTGTTTGTCCAAGCAGTGTGTGATAGCCACTACGAAATGGGACGATATCGAAGATTAACTCCTCGCTTTGGAAGTTGTCCGGTGATCCGAAGACCACTTCCAGTGTGATTGAGCCCGTGCAATGGGCCTCTACACCTGGGATGACGCCCTTAAAGGTGGTTTTGGTGGGTTTGATCCTCGAGTGATCGATACCCATTTTTCGCACTATATCCTGATAGAGCAGGTTCAGGCTGCTGCCGCCGTCCATAAGGACTCGAGTGAGGTGAAATCCGTCGATGATGGGGTCTAGGACCAGTGCGGCGGATCCGCCATGACGGATACTAGTGGGGTGGTCCCTGCGATCAAAGGCGATCCGACAAGCGGACCATGGGTTGAACTTTGGGGCGACAGGCTCCATCGCATAGTCGTCCCTTAGTGCACGCTTCCACTGCCTCTTGGGAATGTGGGTTTCGTATATCATGTTCACCGTCTTCACTTGTGGGGGGAACCCCTTCTGTCCTCTCGTGTTCGGCGGCCGGGGCTCCTCCTCGTCATCACTATGCAGCCCCTTGTCGTTGTTTTCGGCATTTAACTTGCCGGCCTGCTTGAACACCCAGCATTCTCTGTTGGTGTGATTGGCTGGCTTGTCGGGGGTGCCATGGATTTGACATGAGCGATCCAGTATGCGATCCAAACTGGACGGATCCGTAGTACTTCTTTTAAATGGATTTTTCCACTGACCGGATCTAGACACTACAAAAAAAGACACATCTGTGACATTTTAGGCCGAACGAAATTTTTTTCTGTCATACATATGACACTTCTATGACGATAATTGTGACAAAACCCGGTATCATCATAGATGTGGTGGGCTCCTACTTCTATGACAAAAAATCATGACAGAAAATGGGCTTTTCGTCCTGGGCGAGCCGGAGACGCAGCTGCGTGACATTCTTTGGGCCGTCCATGACGGAAAAAACCGTGGTAGAAGCGAGGGCGAGGAAAATTTCGGGGAGTTCCCAGTTACGGTGGGAGGTCGGGGGTCGAGCGATGCACGTTTCTCTCGTACACGTACGCGCGTGTGTGCGAGGCGTTGGCTCAAACTGAACCCGAGCGAGGCGTTGGGCTCTAACTGAACCCGAGCGATTGCGCTGCAGGCTAAGCGTTACTGAACCCGAGCGATCGATCGATGGCTGTTAACTGAACCCGATTGAGCGATTCCTTCGCTACTGCTGCTAACTGAAGCCGATCGATGCTGCCTCTGGATGAACAGTAAGCATTGCGGGGGGGGGGGGGGGGTGGGATGAATAGTTCTCGGTGGGGGTGGATGAACAGGACCCCATGGTGTTGCCTCTAGATGAACAGGACCCCAATCGATCGAGCCGGTTTGGGCTGGATGAACAGGACCCCGTGGAGGGCTGGATGAACAGGACCACCCCGTGGAGGGCAAGATGAACAGTAGATGGTGGAGGGCAGGATGAACAGTATCTCGTGGAGGGGTGGTTGAACAGGAGCCCGTGGAGAGGGCTGGTTGAACAGTAGCCGGTGGAGTAGCGCGCGGTGGAGGCTGGATGAACAGGAGCACATGGATGAACAGTCGCAGGTGGAGGCTGGAGGAGGTTGATGGTGGATGAAAAGCAGCTCGTGGAGGCTGGAGGGGGTCGATGGTGGAGATGAACAGTATCCCGTGGAGTCCTGTTTTGCGGTACGCCGCACCCCTCTCGATGAACATGAGCCCTGTTTCGACCATAGGAGGTCCGTTTCGTCCGTTTTGCGGTACGCCACACCCCTCCCGATCAACAGGACCCCCATTTCGACTGTAGGAGGTCTGTTTCCTCCGTTTTGCGGTACGCCAGACCCCTCCCGATCAATAGGACCCCGTTCCGAACGTAGGAGGTCTGTTTCCTTCGTTGTGCGGTACGCCAGGCCTCGTTTCCATCGCCTGTTCTGTCCAAGCCCTCCCGATGGAGACGACAACGCATACCATTCCGACCCAGCCGGTTGGCTCCCACGCATTCCGTTGCCTCCCCATGAACACGACAATGATGCTGTTTCTCCATTCCGACCCAGCAATGTACACGAGCCCTGGCCGTACGTATGTGCGAGTAGGCGTTCGAGACCTCGCCCGTATGTACACATACGTGGCCTTATTTTCTTTCTTTCACCCTGGCCGCTGTACGTACGTGTACATGCTACGTGCACGCCTCTACTACGACATGTGCACGCCTCTACTATGACACGTGCGCACCTCTACATCGACCAGTATGTACGTACACGTTCACGACCAGAATGACAACGCTACGTACGCTTCGACCAGGTGGGTCCCGACTGTCAGGCACTTGCTTGCCTGCGAAGATGTAGCTGGTGGGTCCCAGCAGTCAGGGGGCGAATCGTTTTTTTACCCGGACGCACTTCCTTGCGTGCAAAGACGTAGCTGGTGGGTCCCAGCAGTCAGGGGGAAACGTTTTTTTTTCATGAAATACAGTGGCTTGTCCGGTGGGTCCCAGCTGTCAGGTGGAGGAATCATTATTTTCCGCGTAATAAGGAGGCAATTCCTTGCTGCGGCCATGGACACAGGTGTCAGCCTCTCCACGTACAGTCCACGTCCGATGGAAGTTGTTCCTTGACCACGTTGACCACGCCGTGCCGAGAGCACCAGGGCGGTGGACGACGGCGAGGCCTAGGATGGGGATGACACGGAGGCAGGGAAGACTCGGCAGTTGTTTCCCACGTGGAGGGGAGTACGACTGTACGAGGGTTTACTGGTTCGTCTGCCGTCACCGGAGAATAACAGTAGGTGTGTGTGAGTAGAGGGATGGCTAGGCTAGCGACGGGAGTATGGTCGGGCGGTGATGCCTGCGAGGCAGCACAGCCGGCCGTGAGGAGGAGGGAGCAGGCAGTCCTGCCGGTGCTTATTTGAGTGGCTGGAGCAGAAAGAGCAGAGATTGAAGAAGCACGACGGCCGTTGGATGGACATCCAACAGTCAGTGCTTGTGCGTCAACCTTTTTTTTAGAAAAGCCTCAAATCTATGGAAAACATCATACAACCCATCTGCCATTATTTCTAATAATTTACAGACCATTTGCTAATTCTTAGGGTTTTTTTGGAGCCCGTATTCTTTTTGTTTGCATTACAGCCCATATTGTGGCAACGGTTAAAAAATTATACGAAATTTTGCATATTTCGGTGCGGTCTGAACTGTTTTTAATCCCGAAATTTCGACTCACATTCAAACTAATTTTAAAAATAAATGTATATCAATATAAAATCCAACAAATTCTCCACGCATAAAAATTAATGTAATTTAAAATCTTGAAAAAAAAAGATATTTGAAACTAATTGCCAGTTTGATGTGTTTTAAAAATGTACAACCCATTTCTCATTACTGATGGGCCATTTTCTCGGTCGGCCGAATGAAAGCTCTCCTCGTCTTGAAAGATTTGCAGCCCAACAGGCCCGACAAAGCGACTTACTTGGCAAATCACAAAAAACGGTGATGTGGCCGTGGACCCAGCTGTCAGCCTCTCCACGTATAGTACTCTTCTGATGGAAGTCGTTCCTTGACCACGTTGACCACGCCGCGCGGAGAGCACCACGGTGGCGGACGACGGCGAGGCCTAGGAAGGGGACGACGCGGCAGTGGAAGCCCGCGCGGAGAGGACTACGAGGGTTCACTGGTTCGGCTGCGGTATGAGGCTGCCGTCGCCGCAGGGCCTGGCCAATGGTGGGAATAGTAGGGGGCGGTGAGGCCTCTGCGGCAGCACAGCCGGCCACGGGGGGCAGGAGCATGCGGCATGACCGGCGCTTCTTTAGGCGGCTGGAGCAAGAAGACAAGAGGTTGAAGAAGCACTACGGCTGTTGGATGGACATCGTACGGTCACTTGAGCTAGAATCATTCATATTGATTAAGTTGACAAAGCCCTTCGTCCCCGTCAACTTAGTAGGCCCACAAGTCAGCCTCCCAGCAAGGTGGGTCCCAGCTAGCCGGGGGAGTATTCACTTTTTTGTGCATACTAAGTAGGCACTTCCGATGGGTCCGAGCAGACAGCGGGGGGGACATTTTTTTGTGAAATACGGTGGCCCGTCTGGTGGGTCCCAGCAGTCAGGGGGAAACGATTTTTTTTCGCAGAATACTAGTGGCCCGTCCGGTGGGTCCCTGCTGTCAGGTGGAGGAATCATTATTTTCCCGTAATAAGGAGGCACTTCCTTGGTGCCGCCATGGACCCAGCTGTCAGCCTCTCCACGTACAGTCCACGTCCGATGGAAGTCGTTCCTTCCATGTTGACCACGCCGCGCCGAGAGCACCAGGGCGGTGGACGACAGCGAGGCCTAGGAAGGGGACGATGCGGAGCCGGTGAAGACGCTGTAGTGGATGCCCACGCGGAATGGAGTATGAGGGTTCACTCGTTCGGCTTTGGTGTGAGGCTGCCGTCGCCGCAGGGCCTGGCCAGCGGTGGGAATAGTAGGGGGCGGTGAGGCCTCCACGGCAGCACAGCCGGCCACGGGAGGCCGGAGCAGGTGGCACGACCGGCGCTGCTTTGGGCGTCTGGAGCAAGAAGACCAGAGGTTGAAGAAGCACTACGGCCGTTGGATGGACATCGTACGGTCACTACAGCTAGAATCGTTTATATTGACTAAGTAGACAAAGCCCTTGGTACGTCAACTTAGTAGGCCCACAGGTCAGCTTCCAAAACGGTGTGCCCCAGATGTTAGGGGGAGGAATCATTTTTTGGGCGGGTGAAGCTAGAATATCCGAGATTGAAGAAGAAGCATGGCATCCGTTGGATGGACATCCAACGGCAACTGCTGCTAGAACCGTGTGTTGACTATAAGTTGACAAAGCCTTGCATACGCGTCAACTCTGTTTTTTTAGGGGACGCGTCAACTTAGTAAGGCCAGAAGTGTGTGGCAGAGAACTTATAGCCCATTTGAGATTTGTAAGAATGTGTAGCCCATTTTTGAATTCTAATGGAATTTACTACAACCCATTTACAGTTTGTTAAAAGTACAGCCCATTTCAACCAACCGTTCAAAACAGAATTCAATAAAATTTCCCACATTTTGATGGGATCCGAAATATTTTAATCCCGAAATTTCTAGTCAGATTAAATACAATTTCAATATAAATTTATATTACGTAAAAATCCAACAAAACATTGCGCTCACAACAATTAATGAAATTAAAATTTTCAATATCCAAAAATAATATTTTATAAAGTAATCTATTGTTTGGTGCATTTTTTTATAGTTACTGCCCAGTTTTTATAATTACATCCCATTCATTATTTCTTAAAGCCCATTTTCTTGTTAAGCCTAATGCATCCCTCCTAGGAAAGATTTGCGGCCTAGCAGGGCGGAGAATAACAACTTAACCTTGCCTAGGTATTCCTAAAAAAAGTATAGCTGGGCTAGCCATTTTTAGCTTGAAAAAAATTAATATCTGGGCTGGATATCTGGCCTGGGCTAGATGGGCCACAGCCCGCCTAATTAATACCTACAGCGATGTTTTTGTTGTTGCTCGGAGGAGAAAAATTAATATCTGGGCTAAACATCGAAAAACTCTGTAGCGCTCACACCTCAAAAACACAAATACTGCTCGAGCTGCTTGGTCCCAGCTGTCGGCCGCTTCTTGTGCAATTCTCTCGTTTATTGACTAGTACTACATAGGTTGACAATGGTGTGGGACCGTGATGTCAGGAAACCAGGGGGAAGCAAAATAAATAACTCCAGCGAGCGCTTCCACCTCTGCCTCGTTGTCTCCCGTGGAAACCCCTTTCCTCCCTTTTTTCTGCTCGGGCAAGGACCAATGCATGCAACACGTCCATGCGGTTATTAGGCAAGTAAAGTCATCTCCTCGCCCGCGCGCGCTTTCCGCCCGAAACAGTCAGCGCCGCCCGCCCCGCTTCCCGCTGCAGGCGATTGCTCCGCCTTCAAACAACACAAGTGCCGTCCGTACGTCCATCTGCCGCCCACATTAATGATATGCGGTTGCCGAAGCGGCTACTCCGGCGCCACACATCCGTCCCTCCGCCCGCCCACCATTGCTATAACAACTGCTGCGCCGGCCATAGCCGCAGTCATCCGCATTCGTTCCCTTTCTCCTGTCCACACCACTACTGCCCACCATGGCTTTCTCGCGCTCCAGCGCTCTTCAGGACGGGCGGACGACGGACCACAAGGAGAAGGCAGCCATTGCTGCCGACCGGCTGGCCGGCAAGCAGCCGGAGGATGACGACGTCCCAATGGAGAACATGGTAGTCGACGATCCGGCGACAACCCCCTCCTCCGCACCATCCTCGCCGGTGCATTGCACCATGACCATCCGCGAGGCCCGTGCCCAATATGTGGACAGTGTGAGGCAGATGCGTCAGGAGAAGTTCCGGGAGGCGCGGGCTGATGCTGCATATAACCACCATCTCCTCCAGGAGCACCTGCAGGCGGAGGAGCAGATCGCCGCGGAGCGGGCGGAGTAGGAGGCGCTACATGACTTGTACCGCTCCGCCCGCAAGGGCCGCCTCGAGCGCTGGCGGGACCGCATGCAGGTGACGGAGGCTTCGGCCGCCTACAAAGAGGCTAGCAAAGAGGGCGATGAAGCGGGCGAGGCGCTATTTGGCGAGACCGAGGATGAGGCAGAGGACAATGCTGGCTCCGACAAGTCCCCGCTCCGCTGGCGTCGACGAGGCCCTGCTCCGCCGAGGTCCCACAACGCCAACAACCAGGCAGAGGACACCGCCGGCTCCGCCGAGGCACCGCCCCGCCAACAACGAGGCAGAGGACATCGCCGGCTTAGCCGAGGCCTCACCCTGCCGGCAACGTGGGGGAGGATTTCCACCGCTCCGCTGAGGCGCCGCCGGCGGGCAACGAGACAGAGGACATCGCCGGCTCCGCCGAGGCCCCGCCCCGCTGCCAACGAGGCCGCGCCACACAGAAAACGAGGAAGAGAAGAACACGGTAGGTCGCCGCCGCTCGGGTCCAAGTAAGGCCACCGCTGCTACCCTCCTGTTGAAGCCAAGCTAGGTGGGTTGACCATTGACGGCCAGTTAGCTTCTTAGCGGCGACGTGGAGTCGGGGAGTTCTGCTGGAGAATAACGCTGCTTCTACTTAACTGCTGGTGCAGTTGGCTGACTAACATGTGGGCCCAACAGGCCACATGTTAGTTATGCAACTGCACCTGCAGTTAAGTCACTGAAGCTTCTGTTCGACTCAGCGGGACATAGGTGGGTAGCTTTGGTTAATTAATTATACCTCCAGCGCACCCCTTTTTAGTTGAAGAATGTATGAAATGTAATGAAATCTGGCATGTTTATATGAAATCCGAACGTGTATGAATGAATTTATTTCGATTAGTTCGAATTCCTGTATCACTGGCATTGGATGAACATGCAAAACAATATGTACTAGTTTTATTCCCAGGGTGATCACCTCGTTTGCAGCAGCTTCACATGTACTCCCTCCGGTCCTTTCTAGTCTGCATACAAGTTTTGTCTGCAGTCAAAGTATCTCTACTTTGACTAATCTTATACAAAAAAGTATGCACTTTCACAATGTGCGAAGTAAAAAGGAACAGAAGGAGTACAAAGAGTTTGAGCAGGGTTTTAGCGTTTCTGTACATTGCCATCAAACACACATGCCTGGCAATTCATAGAGAACATTCAAAACAATCGATGATTATGCATCTCAGCGACTCACATGTCAAAGGAAATATTTACTTCACAACTAAAGCATAAAGAAAAAATTGATCGACGCTACTGACAGCAAGGGCGTCCCATTCGAAAATATCAAAGGCATGTCTTGCTAAAATCAATGAGCAAAATTTGACAAGGTTGTCCCATTCCAAAATATCAAATGCCTACGATTGTGGAATGGGCAGGATTTGCCATCAGTTCGGGCATTGACATGGCACCTCGTGCTAAATAAACCAGCTGTTCTTTTTGTGCAGTTCCACCAAAATCTACCAAATTCACGCGTAGCTTGTATGATTTCGCCCATATATGTTGCAACGCCTTGAACTTATCGGCACCTCCTTTCTTGTGGTGGAAATGAATGATTCGGTATATTCATGAACATTTTGTGCAGTTCCCATTGAAATTAAGCTGAGCACCCCTGTTTGCACAAATACAAAAAAGTTATTAGTATAGAGCAAACTGTACTATGAATTGACAGTTTCAACAGGCACATACATGGTCCATGTAGAGCACACTTTTAGAAAAATGGAACTCACCAGAAAGAATCCTAGAACAACATTGTACTCGCGCATCACAGCAAAAAAATGGAGATTTTGTCAGTCCTTCTGAGCTGAAGTTAGTTTGGTCTTGTGGGGAGTAATGTAACCATCCTTCAACTGCTCCTTTTGATGATAAGATAGACAGGGCTTCTTCATCCTGGCATAATCGGAACTAGTCACTTCACGTACTCCATATTCTTCTTCAGAGTAAGATGATCCTGTTGTGCAAATAGAAGAGGACTACTAAATGCTAGCATCACTGTTTGCTCGAAAAAAGGAAAGGAAATATTTAAAACAGCACAGATGAAGCACTTCTCAAGGACAATACCAATTTTTCATGACAGTATCTAAATGGTAGCACAACACCAATAGAGATGACAAAGCTCAATCATATGGATGAAATCAGTGGGCGAGTACCAACCTTTATCAGGAGGCTTATTGTGTAGATCATACAGATGAAGCAATTCTCCAGAACCATCTATTGCAATCTACGGTGGTGGCCATGCTTACTATATACTTCTCGATTAGTTTAATGTTTCCAACATCTTCTTGTGCAGTTCCACTAAAATATATGGTATCTTCAAAGAAGATCCCTGTTTGCACAAGTAGAGATAATTACATATTACATTAAGAGTGGCATCAAATCAGTGGCAAAACAATTGCTCGTTCCAGCCATAGCAATAAATTAAGATGCAAAACTATATCATTACTTGTGTCATCACAGTTCCAGTGCTTCATTACAACACCGGGAGTTGATTTTTGTTTTTCTTCCTCTTGTTCTTCCCCTTCATCACTTGGTTCAATAACAAACAAGCTTCGCCTTTAATGTAAGATTTGGCATGTCAATTAGGGAGCACAAGTATAGTGCTAAACTTAATTTTCTGATGAAAGTGGCAAAATACAGGCCAGCAGTTGTGAAATATCCTTATCTTACCTCAATGGGATATTACGTGCACATACAGATTGGAAGTATTGTCTCCATTTGTGCAGTTCACTAAAATCAAGCAACATTATCGTACAAGTAGCACAACATATGAATGCACACTACAGAATCATGTCAAAGAAGTCTAGTACTGACCTCTCATGATGCGGAATTCAAACAACTCACAAGAAGAAGATCTGAACCAAATTCGCCTTAACGGATAGGAAGTAAGATCTCCTCTTGTGCAGTTCCACTAAGATCAAGCAATAAAACAACGTTGTTGGTGTGACATTTTGGTTGAACTGCACAAAACACTCTTAAAACCAAAGTGTTTTGTGCGGTGCAACAAAAGGTCACAATGGCAACGAGGTGAACCAGATAATCCTGTTTACAAAGAGGTGCAAAGGAAACAATTAGTGGTCAATAACGGTGGATGACACAGAAGCCAACAAAAAGAAGCATCTACCTTATCTAAATGGGAAAGAAAGCAAGACAGTAGCATTTCTCAAACGGTGGCATTGATTAATATTAACATAGAGATTATATTAACAATAAAATCCGTTAAACATGTAATTTGCTTTTAACTGTGGCATTGCATCAATTTTCCAGCGGCATTATTAGAGCGTGTTTGTTTACAGGGACATTTTGGTGTAGGGACTAAAAAAACTCTGTGTCAGTCCCATCTAAACCAAAGAGGAGGGACATTTAGGGACTAAAAGTGGGCATTTGGGACTAAAGAAAGAAGACCCCGAGGGAGTCTTTTTGAGACTTTTTCCAACAGTTGCCCCTGCCACGCATCGCACCTTGTCTCTATTAGTTCATTACTAGGGGTAACATGGTCTTTTAGCATGTCATTTAATAACCTCTAGTCCATGTTTAGTCCCTGGAACCCAGCAGGTAGGGACTAGGGAGTTTTTAACCAAACAGGGCCTTAGATTAACAACAGCTAATGAGTTGCACGGGACAGTGGAAGCACCAGCACCATGTGCATCTACCGATGTACTGTGGTCATGCACAGTCTGTTGCAACAAAGAACAAGCAACCAAGGAGCATATTTGTGTTGGTCCCAGTTTTGTTATCTTTAGACGCCTTTCCCTATGTGAGCGCAGCAAATCTAGTCCTGCTCAAACTCTACAACCTTGTCCTTCCTTTCCTTTTTGAACTAGTACTTTCGCCCCTTCCTTTCCTCTTTGAACCACGTCCCATATTTATGTGATACAACTTTCCCCACTACTTTCCCCCATTCCTTTCCTCTTTGAACCACGTCCTAGATTAATGCTATACAACTTTCCCCCTTCATTTCCTCTTTGAACCACGTCCTAGATCCATGCTATATACAACTTTTCCCACTAATTTCCCCCACTCCTTTCCTCTTTGAACCACGTCCTAGATTCATGGTATACATGCAGCTAGAGCAATGCATGTGGAGTAAGTAAATTATACCTTAAGGTTCTTGGGGCGTGGTTCGATGGGCGACGGGACGGTGGCGAAGAAGAAGGGGTCGGAGGCCCTCCCGCGCTGCCGCTGGGTGGAAAGTGAACAGCGGTGCTGGTAGTCCCTCGCCGACGGCGACGGCGTTAAGCCTCCTTCCCTTCCCGGCGGACGGATCCTGCCGGCTCTTTGAGCAGTAGTGAGGGGAGAGAGAGGCCAACGAAGTCTTGTTTAGATCTGGAGAGGGCGAGAGTGTGTGAAGAGAGCAACTACAAGCGCTGAGGCTCCAGTAGGAGAGGGCGAGAGAGTGAGCGAACAGGCTAACCAGCTACACAACCCTCCCATTATGTTCAACGAGAGGGAAATAACCTTTTATACATTCCTGCATTCGTGTGACAAGCATGCCGTGTTTTTTTTGTGTGTGTGGGAGTCATTGGGATTTCAATCATAATCGTGTCATGTGGCTTTGGTGGTAAGACTATCCACAGTGGTGCAGAAATAATGCAGCCTTAGTCACCTTACCTCTCTCCATGTAGTACGTTGGGTCCCACCAGTCAGAGGGTGAAACAAACAAATTAACAAGAAAAATTAAAAGCGTCAGCGATGTATCTTACCTCACACATCTCTCTACTGCTCGGGAACACTGTCCAATTGATCCCTCTATTCGCTCACATACTATTTGAAGTGAATCCTTATTATAACATGCACACCAATTTTGGCCACTTGCATTCAACTTAAGTCAGTGTGCCACCGTATCTCGTGTACTTACTACTCCCTCTGTCTAGGTGTAATAAGTCACGTTGGAAGGTGCAACGGGACCAAGGTGCGTGCGTGTGCGTGTGTGTGTGTGTTTAACACCATGTGTGTGTGTTAGAGAGAGCGCCAGTTCGACCTACTCCTACAGAGAGATGTTGTGTAGTGTACGATTTTAGCCGCGAGAGTCGGTGCATCCTCTCGTTTCCGGGCGTGTCCGGTAGGGACATGCGGACAGCTGCCACGCCCGCTCTTGACCAGCATGGCCCACCCAAAGCCCCTCCATCGCCCGCACGCGCTTCCTGCCCGAAACGGTCAGCGCTGCTCCAAAGAATCGGTGCCGCATTCATGCCCGGGCAGAGCGGATGCGACCTCTCACTGGCGCAAGAGTGATGGTTGCTTCGTCCGTCCAACTTATTGCTGGGTCTATGTGATTTGATGGCTCATTGGTCTTTATTACTGAGGTGGTAGGACTGCTAGATGTCCCACGCTTTCGGTGAAAGGAGGTATACTACTACTACTAGATTACAATTTTCTCCATTCTTACAGCGGAGCCATGCAAGAGCAGTGAAAACACGCAGGCTCAGTGATTACATGGCCCACCTCACACTATCACCGTGCGACACCTAACTCTTTACATAGTACTCCCTCCATTCCTAAATATTACTAGATGAGTCCCCGCGCCTTGGCGCGGAACAACGATATATCTCTCTGCGCAAAATTATCGATTTCATAGACCAAAAAAAACTCTATAACCGCATGACAAATGTGGTAGCCAAACTAAATAAACTCCCATCATCATTTAGATCATCCCACGTAAGGAAAAAAGATCAGCCAACTCCTACTTCATAATGGGATTATATTTTTCTTTTTGACATGTTAATGGGACTTAAAAGCTCACTTACATGCATGCTACCAGTGCATGCTTGCATGCAGACATGTTGATTCGATTTAAAACCCACTTGAGGGAGTCCTGGATTAGGGGGTGTCCGGATGGCCGGACTATACCTTCAGCCGGACTCCTGGACTATGAAGATACAAGATTGAAGACTTCGTCCCGTGTCCGGAAGGAACTTTCCTTGGCGTGGATGGCAAGCTTGATGATACGGATATGTAGATCTCCTACCATTGTAACCGACTTTGTGTAACCCTAACCCTCTCCGGTGTCTATATAAACCGGAGGGTTTTAGTCCGTAGGACAACATACAGAACAACAATCATACCATAGGATAGCTTCTAGGGTTTAGCCTCTCCGATCTCGTGGTAGATCTACTCTTGTACTACCCATATCATCAATATTAATCAAGCAGGACGTAGGGTTTTACCTCCATCGAGAGGGCCCAAACCTGGGTAAAACTTCGTGTCCCTTGCCTCTTGTTACCATCCGGCCTAGACGCACAGTTCGGGACCCCCTACCCGAGATCCGCCGGTTTTGACACCGACATTGGTGCTTTCATTGAGAGTTCCTCTGTGTCGTCGCCGTCAGGCTTGATGGCTCCTACGATCATCGATAGTGATGCGGTCCGGGGTGAAACTTTTCTCCCCGGACAGATCTCTGTCTTCGGCGGCTTTGCACTGCGGGCCAATTCACTTGGCCATGTGAAGCAGATCGAAAGCTATGCCCCTGGCTGTCAGGTCAGATTTGGAAGTTTAAACTACACGACTGACATCCGGGGGGACTTGATCTTCGATGGATTTGAGCCACTGCCGAGCGCGCCGCACTACCATGACGAGCATGATCTAGCTCTGCCGCCTAACAGTGCCTTGAAGGCCGCACCCGCATCGGCTTCGACCCTTAATTCGGAGCCAACTGCGCCGATCAAGGATGGGTGGATGGACGCCGCCTTGGGGGCTGCGATCCTAACGGCGATCGAGCCGAACACCAGCCCCGCACTCCGCGAGACTCGTGATTCCAAGGAGCCGGACTCCTCTCCGGACTCTGAACCATTCGCGCCTCTGCCGATCGAATCTGATTGGGCGCCGATCATGGAGTTTACTGCCGCGGACATCTTTCAGCACTCGCCCTTTGGCGATATTATGAAATCACTAAAGTCTCTCTCTTTATCAGGAGAGCCCTGGCCGGACTACGGTCAGCGAGATTGGGGCTCGGACGATGAAGAAATTCAAAGCCCACCCACCACCCACTTTGTAGCCACTGTCGACGATTTAACCGACATGCTCGACTTCGACTCCGAAGACATCGACGGTATGGACGCCGATGAAGGAGACGACAAAGAACCAGCGCCTATTGGGCCCTGGAACACCACCTCGTCATATGACGTATACATGGTGGACGCACCAAAAGATGACGACGAGGAGCGGAAGGACGCACCGAAGGCTTGTTCCCTCGAAAAGCAGTCAAAGCGGCGACGCAAGCGCCACCCCAAATCCCGCCTCGACCAAAATAGCGATCACACAGACCCAGCACTGGAGTAGGGCGAACCGCTGCCGGACAACGGCAATCCGGATAATCAAACGAACAAACAAATTCTATCAAGGATAATGGTCCGGACGACATAACGCCGGACAGGCACCCGGAGCAGCAGAATGCCCGTAAAAGGCTTGTTGCCACCGCGAGGAGTCTGAAAAAGCAGAAGCAAAGGCTCAAGGCTGCGCAAGACACACTCCAAATCAGATGGAGTAAAATACTCAACACAGCAGCGATGTACGGCGACAATCGCCCCTCCAAGAGCTACCCAAAGCGGAAGCTGCTACCTGAATTCGATGAGGAGGCCTCAGACCCCCCACAACCAAATATCAAAGCAGCCACCTGGTCGGATAGACGACCCCTCTATCAACACAGAGCGGCATATAACGCCACTCACAATACAACACGCGACCCATGCGAGGGCTCGCACCCAAGGACGGCGCAACAAGATCCATCTATGGACCACGCAAGCGCGCCCCAGCATACAATGCAACACAACAAACATCCGAACAACGCGGTACACCCAGCTACAGGGGTGCCGCACACCCCCTATGTTTCACCGATGAGGTGCTGGACCATGAATTTCCAGAGGGATTCAAGCCCGTAAACATAGAGGCATACGACGGAACAACAGACCCTGGGGTCTGGATTGAGGACTACATCCTTCATATCCATATGGCTCGAGGAGATGATCTCCACGCCATCAAGTACTTACCCCTCAAGCTCAAAGGGCCAGCTCGTCACTGGCTCAAAGGCCTCCCCGAAAGCTCCATTGGAAGTTGGGAAGAGCTCGAAGACGCCTTTCGGGCAAATTTTCAAGGGACTTATGTCCGACCTCCGGATGCGGACGATTTGAGTCATATAACTCAACAACCCGGAGAGTCAACCGGAATGCTTTGGAACAGGTTTCTTACTAAAAAGAACAAGATTGTCAACTGTCTGGATGCCAAAGCCTTGGCAGCTTTCAAGCATAGCGTCCGCGACGAATGGCTCGCCAGACACCTCGGCCAAAATAAGCCGAGAACAATGGCCGCATTAACAAACCTCATGACCCGCTTTTGCGTGGGTGAGGACAGCTGGCTAGCCAGATGCAGCACCAGCGACCCTAGTACATCTGAAGTTAGAGATGGAAATGGGAAATCACGGCGCAACAGCAATAACAAACGCCGGAATAAAGAAGACAGCACGAAGGACACGGCAGTAAATGCCGGATTCAAAAGCTCTCGGTCAGGTCAAAAGCCGCCCCATAAAGGCACCAGGGATGAACTGTCCAGCCTCAACAAAATTCTGGACCAAGTATGTCAGATCCATAGTACCCCTGGTAAACCTGCTAATCATACCCACAGAGAATGTTGGGTCTTCAAGCAGTCCGGCAAGCTCAACGCCGTACACAAGGGGGAGGATACACCAAGTGAAGACGAGGACGAGCCCCCAAGCAAGACACGGGGGAACAAAAGAAATTTCCACCAGAAGTCAAAACAGTAAACGTGTTACACGTGATCAAGGGAAAAAACAACGCGGCACTCCCTGGAAAATATACCCAAGTGCCTGTCACCGCGAGGTCCTGCCACTGGTCGTCTCAACCGATCACTTTCGACCATCGTGATTACTCAGCAAGTATCCGACACGCAGGATGGGCTGCCCTGGTATTAGGCCTAGTAATTGGCAGATATCACTTCACACGAGTCTTGATGGACGGCGGCAGTAGCCTAAACCTAATATATTAGGATACAATTCACGGGATGGGGTTAGACCCAACACAAATTGGCCATAGCAATACTACCTTTAAAGGAGTAACGCCAGGCCCAGGGGCTCATTGTACGGGCTCCCTCCTAATACAAGTTATATTCGGCTCCCCCGATAACTTCCGTCGCGAGCATTTAACTTTCCACATCGCTCCGTTTCAAAGTGGCTATCAAGCACCGCTCGGACGCGAAGCTTTCGCTCGCTTTAATGAAATACCACACTACGCGTCCCTCACACTCAAGATGCCCAGTCCACGTGGCATCATTACAGTGCACGGAAATATCAAGCGATCTCTGCGCGCCGAAGAGAGTGAGGCTGCCTTGGCAGCCGCACACTAAAGGCGCCCGGACCAGCGAAAGCATCCAATAGGTCGTCAAGACCTCAGACATAACTAATCAAGTCCGGCGTCGCTACTTATACCGAATAAATGGTCACACCCCTATTTGTCAATACAAGGGGCGCAACACGCGCAGACAAGTGGCAATTTCTTCTCATCTTGAATTATGCATGGTTTCTTTAACAAACTATCTTTTTGCATGACAACTTTTTCACCTAAATTCCTCTCATTTACAGACGATCATCATGCTACACCCGTCCAGGATACGTCACAACGGAGACACATGCGCAGACGTTCAACAGGGACCCGCTCCAAGGATTCTTTTTAGATTAAGACCCTGCGTAAACCTTTTTTACTGTCTCTTGTCGATACATATCCACCGTTGAGAAGGATGCTGATGTCTTGGCATGTGGCCACGCTAGAACAATGCACGTACCTGGACAGAAGGGGCTTCTTACAAAGGCCATTATTTAGGCCCGGTTTATACCACAAAGACCGAATACCTTAGGGAGTGTTCGGCGTCGCGAGTTTGGCCCTATATGCATCAGCTCCGAATCATTGTCTTTGGTCAAATGTTGTGTTTGCCCAGCTCCTGTGTTTTGGTTCCTTACGTTCCGCTTTACCGGCTAAGGTAGCACCAGGAGAACTGTTGCGATTGTGCCCTGGTTCATCCGGACGAGCACCTCAGTAGAGAAAGCCGAAAACTGACTGTCATGATATAGCGTGAGACTAGTCAACCACTCGATGACCTGTGGGAATGTTAGAATTCCTCCACCTTAACGAAGGGCCGTTTTCCGGCCAGGCATGTATGCACCCCAAGATCGGGAGAGTGCGGAGCCACCAGGGGCTATCTAGTAGCCCCACTGTCAAACTCCTATGGCTAAGTGAAAGTGCTAAAGCATTATAGTCCGGTTGCCTCGCTCGCTCCGCTATCACCTCCTTAATAGGACCAAGACGTTGGGTTAAGTGTGAACGCGTGTTTTTGCGAGCACCTCCACATTATATGCGTGAGGGTTGAAGCCGACGACTGCAATCTTTCAGGTTATACACATGTATACATAAACGGCCGCCCAGGAGGCATCACATTACTTTTAGGCAAAAGTATAAAAATAGCCTTATGAAAATTTATAAAAGCATTTCGCTTACAATGAAATTACATATCACTCAAACACAATATTTTTTGAGCACTGGGTCTCTATCAAATGAGCACCCTCAAGAACTTCTTCAAAGTAGTGCTCAGCAGCCCTTCGACCTATGGCCGAATCCCGCGCTGCAACATGGTAGCATCCATCTCCGCCCAGTATGCTTTAACACAGGCAAAGGCCATCCGTGCACCCTCTATGCACGCCGACCTCTTCATCGCATTAATGCGCGGCACCACATCAAGGAACTGCTGCACCAAGCTGAAATAGCTATTCGGTTTTGACCTTTCCGGCCATAGCTGATCCACAACAAACCTCATGGAGAGTCCGGACAACCTATTTAGTTCGGCCCATTCGGCTAATTGGTCAGTCAATGAAAGCGGAAGCTCGGGAGAATGGAATTATCTCCAAAACAGTTGGTCTACTTCACGGTCCGTCTAACCATGGAAATACTTGGCCGCATCGGCAGCGCTCGCCGCCAAATCCATATATACATCCTCCAAACTCCACAGCCGATCCAGAGGGGCATACCGTGGATCTCTGAACTTCCTCCGCAACATAAAGGATTTCCCAGCTACAATATCCCCGGCTTCCCGCAGCTCCTCCTTCTTTGCCCTCATAGCAGAGCGGAGGCCCTTTCTCATCGCAGCAGCCTTCTCAAGGTCCGATGCCTTCGCTTGGTTTTCCTTTTCAAGAACCAGGCAACGGTCGGCGGTGGCTTTTAATTCTATGGCCATCTGGGCCATCTTATCTCGGCTCTCGCCATGTGCGGCCTTCTCGGCTTGCAACTCTTCGGCCGCCTTCAAAGCAGCCGCATTACCCAACCTTGCTTGTTCCTTGGCTCGGGCAAGTTCTGCCCGCAAGGCTTCAACAGTGGCAGCTCCGTCTGCAGTCACAACATATTAAAGATACTGGCATCATGCTGCTCTTCCTATGTGGCATTTACCACATAATGACACTTACCCTGTGCTTCATCGAGCCTTTTGTTAACAAGCTCGATGTCGGCGTCGGCCGCATCCAACTGCCGTTCTAAATGGGCAAACTCGCTAGTCCGGCTAGCCACTGGAGCTTCTATCACCTGCACATAGAGGCAGTATGGTTATTACCTGGGAATATGATCCTCTATTCGTCATCGTTTCTGACAACAACCAGAGTCTCAGGGGCTACTATCTACACATGGCACACCTAGCATGTGCAAGACTATCATGCATTCTTTTACGTACCTCAAAGCCTGTCAGTAGACTCATAAAAGCTTCATGCAATCCGCTTTCGGCGGACTATATTCTCTCCATCACCGTATTCATCAGCACACGGTGTTCATCTGAGATGGCCACTCGCCCCACCAACTCCCTCAGAACATCCGATCGCACACTAGATGGTGTCGGACTCTTTTGTCTGCTCTCTTCGGGAGCCGGACACTGGGAGTTTCGGGGGTCAATGGGATTATCTTCTAGCCTCACCAGACTCGGAGAGGCCCTCCGCGACAACACTTTAGGGTCGCCCGCTTCTGGAGCGGAGGAGTCTGGAGGAGGCGTTTTGCTCTCCATCATCTTTGGAAGAAGATCCCCCGAAGACGAGCTCATTTGAGAGGGGCTAAGGCCCGAACTGCAAAGATATATGCGGTGGTTATTTTCTCAGAAGAAAAGGATGGCATATCTGTACTATTAAAGTATTTCGGGTCACTTACGACTCGCGGGAGAATTTATCCCCCCGCGGACTTTGTGCGGCAACAGCGCCCCCAACGTAGGACCCTTTGTGGGATACTTCTTCTCCCGTTTGGAAGCTTCGGCTTCTGAATCCCCGAGCGCAGTCCTTTTCCTCTTCTGGTCGTCTTCCTTCATGGAGACACTCGCTCCCTCGGTTAGAATGGGCAGCGTTGGGGGCCCGCGTCCGCCCGTATTATCCTCCACAGTATCTTCCTCCAAGGGCTCCGGGCAAGGTGCGGTCTGGAGCATCTTTTCCAATACCGGATTTTCCAAACCCTCAGGGAGGGGGGCCGAACACTGAATCAACTTCGCCTTTCTTAGCCAGTCCTGGTCAAAAAGCGAACCCTCAGAAATAACTTCGTAACTAAGGAGAGATAGTATGTTCGGACCGAAGATGCCTTACCTGTTCGGCGGTGCGGTTACTACTCAGGCCCACGTCCTCGGTGATTTCCGAACACTCCACCTGAGGTCCGAAGAATGACTTGTACATCTCCTCGTGCGTCAGGTCGAGAAAATTTTGAATGACACGCGGTCCTTCGGGATTGAACTCCCATAGGTGAAGAGGCCGGCGTTTGCAAGGCTGGACTTGACGAACCAGCATAACTTGTATTACCGCAACCAAGCTGAAATCTCCATTGAAGAGATCTCGAATGCGGCTTTGCAGTATAGGCACGTCCTTGGCTGGACCCCATCTCAGACCTCTGCTGATCCATGACATCAGTTGTGGTGGAGGGCCCGAGCGGAAAACAGGGGCGGCCACCCACTTGGCACTTCTAGGAGCCGTGATGTAGAACCACTCCTGTTGCCACAATTCAGACACCTCTGGGATGGAACCTTTGGTCCACGGGGCTCCCGTCATCTTGCGTATTGAGGCACCTCCACACGCTGCATGTTGCCCCTCGATCATCTTCGACTTTACTTCAAAGGTCTTGAGCCATAGGCCGAAGTGAGGGGTAACCCGGAGGAAGGCCTCGCACACGATAATAAATGTCGTGATATGAAGAAAGGAGTCCGGAGCTAGATCATGGAAGTCTAGTCCGTAATAAAACATCAAACCCCTGACGAAAGGATCCAGAACAAGGCCTAGACCTCGGAGGAACTGGGAGACAAACACGACGTTCTCGTTGGGTTCGGGGGTGGGGACGGCCTACCCTCGGGGAGGCAGCCGATGCAATATCTTGGCGGTCAGATATCTGGCCTCCCTCAACTTTTTGATGTCTTCTTCCGTGATGGAGGAAGGCACCCATCGGCCTTGAAGGCTAGATCCGGACATGACTGAAGGATCGGAGCAGCTGACCTGAACTTTGGGCATTTTAGCTTGAGGTGGGGGAAGGATTCAATTGAGCACGGGGAAAAAAATTAAAAGCCTTGTCCCTTTATAAAGAGGGTGAATATCAAGTGTCCTCTCCGTGTCCGTTTGGACTTGCCTATAATCTAGGAGTCCTAGAAGCGGTTGGGTTACCCACGCCCGTATTGATGAGAATCCCGGAATAAGGGGACACGATCTCTACTTTGACAAGACGTGCCAAGGAAACCGCCTCGCATGACGCGCTGAGGTGGGATAATGAAACGACTCGGATAAAGGCTTGGCCGTGGTGTGTTACACTACGGAGTACGTCAGCAGATTAGATTTTTGTAAATATTATTCTCTCTATGGCAATATGTGGAAACTTATTTTGCAGAGTCGGACACTATCTTTGTGTTCAATCTTCTATAAAGTACTTGGAGGAGGAACCCGCCTTGCAATGCCGAAGACAATCTGCGCGCCGGACTTGTCGTCATTGAAGCCTGGTTCAGGGGCTACTGAGGGAGTCCTGGATTAGGGGGTGTCCGGATGGCCGGACTATACCTTCAGCCGGACTCCTGGACTATGAAGATAGAAGATTGAAGACTTCGTCCCGTGTCCGGAAGGAACTTTCCTTGGCGTGGAAGGCAAGCTTGACGATACGGGTATGTAGATCTCCTACCATTGTAACCGACTTTGTGTAACCCTAACCCTCTCCGGTGTCTATATAAACCGGAGGGTTTTAGTCCGTAGGACAACATACAGAACAACAATCATACCATAGGCTAGCTTCTAGGGTTTAGCCTCTCCGATCTCGTGGTAGATCTACTCCTGTACTACCCATATCATCAATATTAATCAAGCAGGACGTAGGGTTTTACCTCCATCGAGAGGGCCCGAACCTGGGTAAAACTTCGTGTCCCTTGCCTCCTGTTACCATCCGGCCTAGACGCACAGTTCGGGACCCCCTACCCGAGATCCGCTAGTTTTGACACCGACACCACTCACATGCATGTGGCACGGTATTTCTGCATGCTTGCATGTGGCTTAGTGCGGAGCCTCTCAATGTCAAGATCAGACGGCTATTATGGAATGATTTACTTCATCTAATGGCTACATCAATTTTGATGACGTGGCGCAAGGAGAGGATAGAGAAATCCTAGTAGTGGGGGCTAGCTATTACTAGTATATATAAGTCTTTGTAGAGATTCCACTACATACGGAACAAAATGAATGAATCTACACTTAAAATGCATCTATATACATCTGCATGTGGTTCATGGTGAAATCTCTACAAAGACTTATATTTAGGAACGGAGGAAGTACTAGTATAGTACGTACTATAATTTATTAGCGAGATAAATTTCTACAATGTTATGAAGCTTCCAGCTTCTGTTACATGTATCTTGTGTCCAAGGTTGCCCATTGCAACATTTCATCAAATACAAAGGAGACTAACATGCATGCTATTGCATCTCAATGATTGTCAGATCATAGCAAATATGTACCCCCTTTGTGCAAACTTGTTTTGGAACAGAGGCAAACATTCCAAAATAAGTTTCTCAACTTTGTGCAAACTTTAGTACAAAGTTGTACTACTACTAAAGTTGACACTTATTTTGGAACAGAGGCAGCTAAAGAAAAAAACAATCCATGCAGTCCCTAGCCCTTAAACTGTGAACCTTGACCAGGCTTCAATTTGCTGGCAACATTCGAGCTTCCTAATAAATGGATTTTGCAACCTTTTGACCATCGGATCATTTTGTGCAGTTTCACCAAAATCGAGATGAGCATCCCTGTGGCAAAGAAATTGAACAAGCGTGATTAGAATAAGATTACTGGGAGTAGTTGATGAGACATAAACTCATCACAGATATAGTATGTAGAAGCTAGTAGAGGTATGTGCGGGGAAAAGAAGTAGAAAAATATCCACAGGGAGTGATGTGGGCAGCTGGAGCAGTGGTGCAAGCCGGCTGTAAAGGGAGTTGTACCTGAGGGACGTAGCTCAACCTTGAGGACGGCGGCGGGAGGAGGCAACTGCCCACATCGCGGTAGTGAGCAAGGGACGAAGGCAACCTCACCGGCTTTGTGAGAGAGAACAGCGGGGACCCCTGATCCGGACATGCCGACAGTGGGTTTTCGCCGTCGGCGACGGCTACCGCATCTACACTAGGCATCCACCCCTTCCCCAAGCAGACGTGATCCGCCGGGATGTTAGAGATGTGGCCACAGTCGTTTTGTGTGAGAGAGTGTGAAGAGAGCAACCCCAGCAAGCAACCGTGTAGGCTGGCCCGTCCTGACTATGTATATAGTGGAGCGGTTTCCTTTTCTCTCCATATGAACCTATCATATTGCGTACGTGCCACTGAAGAAAAAAAACTTTATTTATAAATGACGCGGCACCTACTACTCGTTCTCCTATAACCTAGCGCTTGGCATCTCCAAAATATTGACCTTGCAATTGGCTCTTCGCCTCTTTGGGAAGTCGAGCAATAATGGTAGTGCAGTATATATCGTTCTGGCTATATGAGACCGAATGAATTGTTGCATGTCCACCACGTGGGCGAGGGAGAGTGCTACATACAGAGCAAAATGAGTGAATCTACACTCTAAAATATGTCTATATACATCAGTGTTTGGAGTATGTACTAGTAGTTCATATTGAAATCTACTAAAGGACATATATATTCCAAACAATATGATATAATCTCTATAACCAAGGTAGTAGGGACGAGGAGTAAACGGAGGGAGTAGTAAATTTTTCTCCTCGTCATGCGAGCCACCGCGCGCATGGGCGAGGGAGCGGGCGTAAGGCGTAGTAAGCAAGCTTCACCTCATCCTGCGAGCCACCGCGCCCGTGGGCAGGGGAGACGGCTTACTAAGCAAGCTTCTCCTCGTTCTACAAGTTGTCAGGACACATCAAAAGTACTCCAGTGTATAGAGCCTTGCCTCTAAGGTAGGCCCCACATTGTTTGCCTCTTTTTTTAACATAACACGTCAAGTCGCAATTTGTTTGTTCACCCGTGGTAGACGATCCTCCCTCCACCAAGTGGACAACCAGTACACATACCAAATTACCATGTGGGCTGCCTTTTTCGTACAGAAATGAGCTCCACCGTGTACCCGCACGGGTGTGGTTGGGAAAGAGACGGGAGTACGTGCACCGTGCATGCACCTCTTCTCTTCGTGCACGTCCCCCACCTACGTGGGTGTGTGTGAGAGATACAAACCACATTCATGAGTGTTTTTTTGGGGGTGGGGTGAGGTGGGGGTTGATTTCGTGAATTATTTGTGGGAATATGTGTCGATGACATCTCAAACAAAAATTTGCATGCAATGTGTGTGAAATGGAGGCCTATCCGTATCATACATAGAGGGTCGGGCAATCCACGAGAAGAGAGGGAGGGGTCATAGCTATTGATAGAGTCGAAGAGAGGATCAAGTGGGTGGGTGCGAGATCGAAGAAGAGAGCCATCGAAATTGTGTGTGTGTGTACAAGTCAAAGATATAGGGCGACTGGCCTACTGGAACGTTAGAGGGCACACATCAAGTTAGTGTGTGGCAGGGAGACATGACTAGAGCGCTCGATGTGTCGGTGTGTGTTGGGGGGAGGGGGTGGTGGGAGGGGTAGGAAGAGGCCTAACTATAGAGGTAGAACGACTCGTATATGTGTTGAGAAGGAGAGACATAGCTATGTCTTGAGGGAGATCGGTCGACATCCATACATAACTGAAGGACGGGAAATATGATGGGAGAGAGAGAGGAGAGAGAGGGAGGGAGGGAGAGGGAGGGAGAGGGGTACAGTGCTGGATGGGTGATGGAGTTGCTTCTCGAAGATAGTGGGAGAGGCCTACTAGACAAACTGAGGGTGGAACTTCAATGTTATCAATAAGAGTGGGGATGTGTTTCTGTGTGTGCCTGTGCGTGATATATCTGTCGGGATGCATCCATGGATGATGAAGGGGAACCATGTGTTTGGTAAGCAAACCTAACTAGGGCCCTATTTGGTTTCAAATAAGTCATCAACTTATAAGTCGAAAAGTGAAAAAAGTGACTTATTTTGCCAAACAGACCGAACTTATAAGTCACCCCAACTTATAAGTCATAAGTTGCTTCACCCCAACTTAAAACTTATAAGTCACCCCCTTTTGCATGGGCCCACCACCTTTACATAAAAAAGATGGAAAGATGCGCTCAGGTGACTTATAAGTCAGGTGACAACCAAACAGACGTGACTTATAAGTCATTGGTTTTAAGTCACCTGACTTATAAGTCAGGTGACTTATTGGAACCAAATAGGCCCTAGATCGGTAGATCAATTGTTGTTTGTCGGAGGAAGGGAGAGACACAACTAATGAGGTAGATCGATTGATGTGTGGGTAAAAACGAGTTATAAGGACCTAGCTAGCTATATGTATAGAGAGAGATCGGTCGGTGTACGTCCATTTGTTAGAGGCAAATAAGGCCCAGCGAGACGGATAGATAGAGAGAATGGAGCTAGGAGGTGGTGCGAGAGGCCCAACTACTAGCTAGATAGGGGGAGGAGTGTGCGGTTGTGAGAGAGCGATGAAAAGAGGAGCGAGATTTTACACATGTGTCTGACCGTATGAGAGACACGAGGTAAGGACACATAAAGGAGGAGATTGAAGGTGTGTTTGTATGTTGTAGGAAGGCATCGCTGGAGAGATTTATCGATCGGTGTGTTTCGGAAAGGAGTTGTGGAGAGTCTGGGAGAACGACCTAAAGAAAAAAATGAATGTGCCCGGTGGATAGAATGCCGAGGGAGGGGGAGGGCGAGGAGGGCGTGTGCATGAACGAGAGAAAGTTAGTGGTAGCTACAAAGGTTAGAGGATTGTGTGGGCGTAAGAGACTAACAAAGATCATAATTTGATATGAAAGCAGATTCATATATTTGAATAGGAGAACATAGTGTTTTAAACATTGCATGCATGAATATAGCGGTGATACACGTGCTGTGCACATGTTATACCATAATGTGATGATGCATGGTGTTTGCAACTCACAGCTAAATGCCGAACAATCTAAACCATACTATACATCAAACAATCTCACATTTTATTTGAATTTGTGATAATGTGTGGCGTTTGCAGCTTACAACTAAATATCGAACAATCTAAACAATATTATATATCAAACATTCTCACATTTTATTTGAATTTGTGGTAATGTGTGGTGTTTGCAACTCACATCTAAATACTTGTAGGCGTAGGGGGCGGGGCACCATACATAATGTGATAAACACATTATACATATGAGACATGGTTTAGATTATGAAGATCTAGCTAGAGCTAGAAATGTAATGTGATTTGAAATCAAAATAAAGTGGATTCAAAAAATCTAGTTCGAGTTCATATAGTACACATAGTTCATATGTAACTCGAGACTAATCATGTGGTGTGCTGTGAAGATAATACACAAACGATGGTTTAACTTGACAATAATGATGATTGTAGATCTTATTAAAACAGAGAAACGAATTCAAATGCTTTGACTTCACAACAATCATTACTATAGATCTTATTCAAATAGAGAAATGAATTCAAATTTAGTTCATATTGAAGCGGTAGTATATACATTTGGAATGCACTAAAACGTTCATTTGAGTAGTAGGTTGCATGCATTATACACGTAGCGAAATATTTGAATTGAACATAACATGAATTCAAAGTTTTGAATGACATTTGTAGGGCGCATTGATTTGGTACAGTACACGTTAGGCTTGTCCGGAAATTTCAACCCGCGCCTTGTTAGCCCGAAATATTTAAGATATATCTTTGTCTCGTTGTGCTCCGACAAGTCCCTCCATCTCAACCCGCGCCTTGCTATTCCGAAATTACAACGCGAGCGAAAACACCCACCTCCTGTGAAATCCTGACACGCGAAATGCCCGTGGTACCCCTGAACCAAAAGAACCGCCTCAAATCGGTTGGGGTATTTTCATAACTTACCCCACATTTCGGATAAGCGCGTCTCTAAGCCATGGTTCCCAACTGCCATCCCATCCGCCCACCCATTCGTACACCGAGGCCACGAAAACCCGTGATGAAACCCCACACCCTGCTCCGTCCGCCACCCAGCCGGAGCCTCTTCCCCGACGATGTCGTCCACAACAACACCTCGATGTCCCTCATCCACCGTACCGGATGAGGATCCGTCATCCATCTCATCGTCCCGACGGTTCAACCACCCCGTCCTCCACCTCCAAAGAGCTGCCCCGACGTTCCCCTCGTCTTTCGCGCCACCTCCATTCCCACACCGCCGTGTTCACCTGCACCACCGGAAGAGCATCATCATCACCGTTTCCTCGGATGAAGCTGCGGCCTAATCGGCGCCACCAAAGAGGTTGTACACTAATCGCCACATTTTCTTCTTGATTCGATCTCACGGTGCTATCGGCACTCGGTCCCGAGCCGACACGTCGCGGCTCCATCCACGGCGGCGTCACCGGCCACTTCCTCCACGTCGTCGCTCCCTCGGCGGCGACGTCCACATCAGTAGGACCTGCTGCTGCTTTAGTCTCGCTCGCGCTGCTGCTCTGCTCTTGCTCTCAGTCCCCTACCTGGTCTGCTCTTGCTATTGCTCTTGCTCACGCTGCTGCTCTCGCTCTTGCTCTTGCTTGTGATGCTGCTCCGATTTAGCTACACTTCACTCCGATGCCGCCTGGGTGAAGGCAGAACCAGCCGCAGCAGGGAGGGGGGCTCGCCGGAGAGGTACCCCACTATCTATCTTAGGGTTTAGGATGCGGCGATGGTCGCCGCGTTGCCGGGGCGTTGGCGGGGCGGTGGCATGGGGATCGCCAGAGAAAAATTTCGGCACGGGGGGGCCTAGAGGGATGGCTGGGGCGGCGGTGGACCGGCGGTGGGGAGTGTTTACGGGGCGGGCGGGACGGTGCACCGCCAGCCACGGGTGGCGGGGGGCTGCTGTTTGGTCGGATCAGGGGGTGGAGGTTGAAGATGAACCGTAGGCCCTTGATTTTGTATCCACCGGCTGCAAAATCGACTGACCAGAGATGAAAAAGTCAGTCGACCGACGTGTAGCCTCACCTTGCTAGTGCGTTCAGTTTCGACAACAAAATTCAGTTTCGACAGCAAAATTCAGTTTCGACAGTTAAGTTTAGTTTCGACAGTTAAGTTCAATTTCGACGGTTAAATTCAGTTTCGACAGTTAAGTTCAGAGATGAGCGGCTGATGTATTTTACATCTAGCACTTTGTGGTTATGTATTTTACGTCATGTATTGGAGATGCTATTAGAATTCCACTCAGGTTAACGTTGTTCATTGTCTCTCTTGTCCTGCTTTAGCCTCGGCATCGTACAACTCACCGGAACTGCTCCAAAGACGACACCCTCCATCACGTCGGAGCAGTACCTCGGGCTCCATCTCCAGACGCCTAAGATCTTCTTGCCCTCCTCCGACAGCCAAGTCAGCCGGAGCATCCTCACTAGCCAACCCAATCACGCTGAGATCGACATGGCTTCGCCAAAGAGGTTGTACACCTGTTGCATATCTTTTTTACTCTACATGTTATATATATTGTCCACTGAGCACATGGATTTGTTCCTTTAGTGTCTCCTTGAAAGAAAAAACGTAGGAATTTTAATTTTCACTTGTCCTCCTTTTCAAATTCCTATTCATGAAGCACAAGACTAAGAAATAGTAGCATAATAGCATTATAACCATACATTTTCTTGTGGTTTGACTTAATCTCACCATGCTTCTTTGCATCCTGTGATCTTCCAATTGTTGTGAATAAAACATCCAGATTGGCAGAAATCCTGTGTTTTTAAATTCTATGTTTTGCACGTGCATTCCTATCCTATTCCTGTCTATTTCCTATCCCTGCATTGTTAGAATCCTCCAATTCAAATGAGCCCTTATAGAATTACTTCTCTTACAGATAGTTGTCAAAGAAAACCTTGCATGGTTTGTCCCGCTCCTGCTGCGTCGTCGTCCACCCCAGCTCAGCTGCTCCAACAACAGAAGGGTCCAGCACAGCAGGGATCCAGCCTCCAGAGTGTCTTTCACCGCCTCAGATCTTCTTCCCCGCTGCTGACAGCCATGAAAACTGCACTACTATCATCAACCGAGCAGATGACCTCGAGGACTACACGGGTCCGCAAGAGAGGTCGCACTCTTTCGTGTCTGCTTACGTTATGCATCGCTTAATATTACATGCTACTTTATCGTCCTGTTCACCGATTAGACTCTGAGTCAGCTCCAAACTAATGGTCAAACTTGAGTTTTTAAATGGTTGTGGGGTACATATCGGGGCCACTATCAATAGTATCTATCTACTATCTGGTTAATCTCCGGTGTCTACTATGAGTTTCATGTTGGGTGGGAAACAAATAGTAAAGAAGCCATTATCTGTATTTTTTAACTGAAGCCATTATCTGCCTGCTATTATTGGTTTTGGGTCTATCCACAGGTTGCTACCATCACTCTGGATTTCTGCATGCACTCCTTACATAATCTCACTATGTTTTATTCCTATGCATGACAGTTATTGTAAACAATGGAACTGAACATGTAGAGCAAAAGAGACGAGCCTTGTGTGGCAATAAAATTTCATGCAGACGTCGCTCCATGGTAGGCGCAAAGGCAGCCCCCCTCCACGCATTTCGGATTGTAATCGAGAGGAAGATATCTGTTCTGAGGGGGATTCAGAAGGAGAAGACAACTCCTATTTACCCCCTGAGGTCTTCGCTCTAACTTGGCATGCTGATGTTGGTTATATCATGCATATGGTGTCTTGCATTGCTTACTTTATACATCAAATATGTCATCTGCTTAGTTTAGACATCCTTTGTGCGAATGCCATCTGTTTAGTTTATTCATCGTTTATGTGAATTATGCAACGCCATCTTGTTTAGCCAGGCATCATATATGTGAATTTTGCAATGCCATCCTGCTTAGCCAGTCATCTTATATGTAAATTATATCAGGCCATCCTTTTTTTCGTTACATATTACATTTGTCAACAATGTTATTACATTCAACTGCTCTTCGTGTGCATCAGCCATTTGACACGGTGATGGCAAATTCTGGAGTGAAAACAAGGTCTTCAGAGCAGACTATGCTATCTGACGAAGCGCATATCTCGCTGGTTACGGATAGCTCCTCAGAGGAGGATTCAGAGACAGATGACCAGTCCTATCCCCCCCCCCCCGAGGTGTATGCTCTAACTTGGCAGGGTTATGTTGCTCATATCGTGCGTATGGTGTCTCGCATTGCTATGTCATTTGATTAGTTTAGACATGCTTTGTGTGAATGCCACCTGTTCAGTGTCTAATTACCATATATGTGAATTATGCATTGCCATCTTGTTGCAAGACATTATATATGTGAATTATACAATGCTATCTTGTTGCAAAGGCATTATATATGTGAATTATGCAATGCCATGTTGTTTAGCCAATCATCATGTATGTGAATTATATCATGCTATCATTTTTTTGTATTACGTGTTCCATTTGGCGACAACGTTTGTATATTCAACTACTCTTCCTGTGCATCAGCCATTTGAAGCGGTGATGGAAGTATCTGGAGTGAAAACAAGGTATTCAGAGCAGACAATGCTACCTGCTGAAGCAGACATCTTGCTGGTTACAGAGAGCTCCTCAGAGGAGGATTCAGAGACTGATGACCAGTCCTATTTTCCCCCTGAGGTCTATGCTCAAACTTGGCAGGGTTATATTACCCATGTCATGCATGTTGTCTTGCATTGCTTAGTTTTTACATCATATATGGATTGCCATCTGCTTACTTGCTTACTATATAAATCATATATTTGAATTATATCATGCCATCATGTTTACATAGTACATACACATCATCTATCTGAATTATGGCATGGCAACCCATTTAATAAAGACATCATATAGTTATATCATCTCATCATTTAGTGTTTACAGTCATCATATTTGAATTATGGCATTCTATCCGTGAATGTATGTGAATTATGGCATGCCAACCTATTTAATAAACACATTATATAGTTATGTCATGTCATCCTGTTTACATAGTCTCATATTTTGAACTATGTCTTTCCATCTTTTTTAGTTAGCCATCATAATGTGAAATTGTGTCATGCTATCCTGTTTAGTTAGCCATCATATATGTGAAATTGTGTCATGCTATCCTGTTTGGTTAGACAACATAAATATGAATTATTTCATGCCCTCTTTTATTCCCCACTATCCATTGCACCTGTCTATCATACAATGTCTATACTTTCAATTACTTTTCTTGTTTATCAGCCATTTGAATTGGAGAGCGTGATGGCAGTATCTAAGGGAGTAACAACACGGTCTTCAGAAAAGATAGTGCTACCAGTTGATGCAGATAGAACCACGGTTGTACTTGCCCAAGGACCAGATCCACCACACATAACCCAGACTCTCGCAGATTGTACCCCTACCCAGTTGGACAGAGAACCAGCTACACCCCTTCTAACCCCAACCCCGGCAGATAGTAACCCAGTTCCAGTTGACACAGCACCGTCTCCACCACAGAGCACCCAAACACGAGCAGTTAGTAAGGGAACTGCAGTGCCCAAAGCACGAGGACCACCACTCCGAATCCCAACTCAACGCTTAAAGGAGAAGAAGATTTGTTCTCAGGTCAGGTTCTGTAGCTATGGTTCATACTCCTTTGCTCTTGCATGACTGTATTTACTCATACCAACTATTTTCAAATTTGAAGGATGGAATTGAAACTCCAATGGCGCAACAGGTATGTTTTAAACCTGTTTCTTTAACTGGTTTGCTGTTGTAACCTGCTCTATGTTGATTTCAGTTTCAATTGAATAAACAGTTATGTTCTCATGTCATGCACATTACAAGTGTTGTTATTGCTCTATAGTTACCCACACTTATATTCTGTCTATTCTGCTTTGTCTTGAACAAATATTATTTGAACTGTGTCTCTATCTTGATTTGGCAACAAAAACTAGAATGATATAGACCATAAAGTGACCATGGTACATAGATATATGTTTGTTTCATGTTGTTATCCTGTCCACTTTACTACTGAACTCATTTACCAAAATGAGTTTCATATACAACATGGTAAACATGTGATGTGTCTGCTTGTTTCTCTTTTAGAATGCGGACAAAATATTGGAGAACAGTACCGCGTTATCCAATGGTAAAGGAAGTAATGCAGATAAGGTTCAAGATAGTGAGACATCCCTGTTGGTCTCCAAGAAAGCTGATAAAAACTATCTTGACGACAGTGAGGGAACCCAAAAGTCCTGTCTTGATGTAGTGTTCGAGTTACTGGCCACTACTGCTGGCACAAGCTCTTCGAACTCGCTGCCTGAATCAGTTCGTCTTCTTGAGTCTCAACTTCAAGTTGAAAGACATCGATCAGATGTGCTGCGACAGGAAGCTGAAGGACTGAGGAAGTCCCTGCAGAATTCAGATGCATATTTTCTGGTGCAACAGCAAGCGCTGGAGGATTTAAGCGCCAAACAAGAGAAAGTTAATAAGCTTGCTAAGCATCTTGCCAGCATTATGGGTACCCAGGATATTGTTTCTTGAGATCTTCTGAAGTGGTTTCAGTTCTGGATTTGTTTTGCTACGGCGTTTATTTGCGCTGGTCGCCAACTTTGACAACCAGTGTATATGATATGCTGCTTTGTTCCCTATATTTGCACTGGTGGCGAACTTTGATGCCCAGTGGATGTAATATGTGTAATAGCCGTGATAGCCTAGCGTTAGTTGCTTGCTTATTTATTTCCTTGTTGTCTTGTTTATTTGTTTGCTTGTAGTCATTGCAGTTCTTTTTCCGCGGTTAGCTAGTGGCTGCAATAACCTATTTTTTAAAACTAGGCCACAATAACCATGGGCTAATATTTACTGTAGTGACACTGGGCCTCCTACTAGCCATAGAAACAGTGGGCCTTCTACGGACCGTAGAAACAATGGGCCTTCTATGGGCCGTAGAAACAATGGGCCTTCTGCGGGCCGTATTATCAATGGGCCTTATACGGGCCGTATAATCGATTGGCCAAACATGGGCCAAACATACCGCATTATGGCCGTAAACGGGCTAGAGTTGGAGTCGTCTGTTCATGGGCCGACCATAATGGGCCATCGTTAATAGGCTGTATTTGATGACGCTATGAAATCGGCCCAACGTATTAACAGACCACAAACGGGCCGACTATAACCACGGGCTGAATTTTGCCCACAAGCAGAAAATGACAGTAACAGGCCGTAAGTAAACGAATGCTAGAAATGAGCCCAAGAATAAATGGGCTCTGAGAAGGCCGAAAGATAACATGGGCTGGAAACGGCCCAACGGAATAACGGACCGTTAAAGGGTATAAAGTGATACACTGTTCATTATGGGCCAGTTTCACCATGGGCCGTTAATGGGTGTAAAGTGATACATTGTTCATTATGGGCCAGTTTCACAACGGGCCGTTAGTAGGCCAAGAGTTACATAGGGCCTCATATGGGCCGAAAGACGTCATGGGCCATACATGGGCCAGAAGTGAAAACGGGCTGGAATAATATTGGATGGCCTAGATGACGCTACTGGGCCTAATTCGGATAGGGTTTAACGGGCCTTGGGTTAGCGGGCTGTAAATGGGCCATATTCGAACAGGCGTTAACAGGCTTTCCATGGGCCGGCTGGCCAGCTTTTGACCAAGTCAAATGGGCCGGCCTTTTCACAGGAATGGGCCTCTGGGCCTTGCCACGTGTCGACATATCATAGGCGCCTTCCGTCCAATGAGTGGTTGACATCTGTCGCAACAATGAGCTGACACGTGTTTCCTCCAGCCAATGATGATTTTACACGTGGAAAAATCCCCATTGGTCGGGGCTTTTAACGGGTTATCGGATCCAAAACCCGATCCGATAGCTTAACGGCGTTCCGTTACGGTGGATGCCACGTGTCGGTTACCCTTGACGAAAGCACTTCTGTGATGCGCGATATATCGTCATGGAAGTGGACACTTCCGTGATGATAATTTTGGTAATGTCATGGAACACTTCTACGACAGCACAGGTATGACTATCTTGATTCTGTCATAAATTTGTCATGGATGTACATGCATGACAAAAAAAGCGACCTACTGTGACAAACATGTATCATCACGGAAGTGTATTTTTTTGTAGTGAGAGCCTCTGAATCAGGCATTGACTGCCGTATCATCATTGTTATCGCCGTTGTTGCGGCGCTTTGGTCTGTTACGACGTGGTCTGCCATTGGCATCTTTGGTATTCGAAGTGCCTGTATTCCTTGATGTGTTGTTGCTGCAAGCCAGCCAGCTATCCTCGCCCGCGCAAAAGCGGGTCATGAGTGTCGTGAGGGCTGCCACAGACTTCAGCTACTCCTGGCCGAGGTGGCGGGCAAGCCACTCATCGCGGATGTTATGCTTGAATGCTGCTAGGGCCTCTGCATCGGGACAGTCGACAATTTGGTTTTTCTTGGTCAGGAACCGTATCCAGAATTGCCTGGCCGATTCCCCTGGCTGCTGAGTTATATGGCTCAAGTCATCAGCATCCGGTGGTCGCACATAAGTGCCCTGTAAGTTGTCAAGGAATGCGTCTTCCAAATCCTCCCAACTGCCGACGGAGTCTGCTAGCAAGCTATTCAGCCAATGCCGAGCTGGTCCTTTTTGTTTGAGTGGGAGGTACTTGATGGCATGTAGATCGTCACCGTGAGCCATGTGGAGTGAAGGAGGAAATCCTCAATCCATACAGCGGGATCTGTTGTACCATCATATGATTCGATATACAGCGGGATCTGTTGCAGCCGGCCACCTAGACCAGCCGGCCCCGAGAAGGCGGCACTTTGCCTTTGGGGCTTGAGGGGCGTAGGCGGCCCCGATGTCTTGAATCGCCATGGGGAGCGGATGAGGCTACCTGTGGTCGTTTACTCTGACAGATTTTTTACATTTTTCTTGTAGTTTTTTCATGACATCTATAGCAATATAGCAAAAGGGGACATGACTCTCCTGCGTCTTGTATGAATAGTTTTTTGTAGACGTTAAGTTTGTTTTGCCGAACAAGGAATCCGCGCCTTGTTATCCGGAAATTTTGTAGCTCGAATATCTTTTGTCGCATCTGCTTTGAAAGTACCGCCTCTTCAACCCGCGCCGCGCCTTGTTATCCCAAAATTTCGACCCACGCGAAAACTCCCTCCCCATCCGAAATCGGTCCCGCAGCCCAGACATGCAAAATCCCCTTTCTACCCCTCAGCCGGAAATGCCAGCTCAACGTTGCAGTGTCAAAACCGGTGGGGGTACGCTGGTAACTTACCCTAAATTTCGGACAAGCGAGTCCCTAAGCCATGGCTCCCCCTACCTTCCCCTTCGTCCCCCCATTCATACACCGAGGCCATCAAAACCCGCGAAACCCCACGCTCCTCCGTCAGCCTCCCAACCGCCGCCCAGTCGGAGACTCTTCCCATACGATGCCGTCCACCGCAACATCTCACCGTCCCTCATCGACCGCACTAGATGAGGATCCGTCGTCAATCTCGTCATCCTGCCGGATGAGCCGCCCTGTCCTCCACCTCCAAGGAGCTGCCCCGACTTTGCCTCGCCTATCGCACCACCTCCATCCCCATAGTGTTGTCTTGACCTGCCCCACCGGAACCGCAGCACCCTCACCAATTCCTCCGATGAAGCCGAGGCCCACTCGGCGCCACCAAGGAGATTCTGCACTCACCGCTGCATTTTATCTTCTATTCGATCTCACGGAGCTGTCGGTGCTTGATACCAAGCAGCCATGGCGAGTCTCCATCGACGGAGCCGTTACCGGCCACTTCATCCACGATGTCTCTCCCCCATGTTGTTGCTTCCTCGGTGGTGACTTCCACACCGGCACTAGCTGCAGCTGCTCCGGCTCTCACTCGCGCTGCGGCTCTTTTCTTGCTGTCGGTCACGCTGCTCCACTTCTCTTGCTTTCATTCATGCTGCTGCTCTTCTCTGCTATTGCTGTCAGTCGCGCTGCTGCTCCGCTCTTTCTCTTGTTCGTGTTGCTGCTCTGCTCTTGCTCTTGCTCGCCCTGCTGCTGCTGCTGCACGACCTCCAGCAGCTACAGGAGTTGCTGGTTTAGCACTTTTCTCGCGGTGTTGTTGCACGACTTGCTCTCTACTAGTGTGTTCCCTGCTAGAGCGTCTGCTGATTTAGATCACTGCTTCTCTGCTACTAGTGTTGGAACACCATATACATCTATTGCAATGCTCTGCTACTAGTTCAATCGGTTTCAATAGTAAAATTCAGTTTCGACTGTAAAGTTCAGTTTCTTTAGTTAAGTTCGGAGTCAACAGAATTTACAGCATCTGTCGAAGCGGTTGTGGCGCGGCTGATGCGTTTTTACATCTAGCACTTTTTGGTGTTGTATTTTACATCATCTATTGTAGATGATATTAGAGTCCCACTTCATATTAACGTTGTCTGTCTTGTCCTGCTTTAGCCTCGCCGCCATACACCTCATCGGAGCTGCTCCGACGACAAAACCGTCCATCACAGCGGAGTAGTACCCTCGGCGCCATTTCCAGAGGGCTCAGATATTCTTCCCTGCCTCCGACAGTCACACCAGCATCACCATCCTCCACGTCCAACCCAATGATGCTAAGGTCGACAAGGCTATGCCAAAGAGGTTGTACACTTGTTGCATCACTTTGTTACTATGCATTCATGTCGATCCCCCAGGGATCCTTTGCTATGCAACTACTATGGTACTACTATTCATGCATTTGGTTAGAAGGAGTGGAGCAAAGCAAAACTAGAGGATTGTTTCCTTTGGTGTCTCTTTCAAAGAAAAACGTAGGAATTTGAATATCCACTTGGACGTCCTTTTCAAATTAATATGCGTAAAGAACAGGACTAATTGCATTACTGGCACAATAAGATTCTTATTTTTTCATTTTCACGTGGTTTAACTTTAATCTGACCATGTTTCTCCATTCCCGTGTTCTTCTAATTCATGCAAACCAAACACCCAGGTTGATAGAAATCCTATGTTTCTAAGTGCTCTCTTTTGCATGTGCATTCCTATCCTATTCGTGTGTTTTTCCTGTCCCTACGTTTATAGAATCCTCCAATTCTAAGGAGCCCTTACAGATTTACTTCATTTTCAGATAGGCGTCGAAGAAAACTCTATGTGTTATGTCCTGCTCCTCCTGTGCCGTCATCCACCCCACCTGAGGTGCACCATCGACAGAAGCGTTCACTATAGCAGAGATTACCCCTGCAGACTTTCTTTCGCTGCCTCAGATCATCTTCCCTGTTGTCGGCAGCCACACCAACTGCATTACCATCATCGATTGAGAAGATGAACCTAAGGACTACACAGTTCCGGAAGAGAGTTCACAGTCTTTTATGTTTTTTTACGTTATACATCGGTTATTATTACCTGCTATTTTATCGTTCAAACTTGAGTTTTAAAATGCCCGTGGGTCTCATATCGAGGCAGCAACGAATAGTATCTATCTACTATCTGGTTCATCTGGGGTCTTCTATGTGGTTCATGTTGGGTGGGCAACAAACAGTAGATGATCCCTTCTCTATCTTTTTAAAACTGAAGTTGTAATCTACCTGCTATCATTAGTTTTGGATCTATCCACTCGTTTGCTACCATCAGTCTTGATTTCTGCATGCACCCCTTTGGCCTTACAAAATTTAACTATTTTTTTTATTATGCATGTCAGTTATTGTACACAATCGTACTAAACATGTAGAGAAAAAGAGAAGACGGTTGCATGGGAATATAATGTCATGCAGACGCCGCTCCATGGTGGGCGAAGTGCCGCCCCCTCTCGCCATTCCAGATTGTATTCTAGAGGAAGATAATTGTTCAGATGGGGATTCAGAGGGAGCCGACCACTCCTATTTACCACCTGAGGTGTTTGCTCTAACCTGGCATGCTGATGTTGGTCATATCATGCATATGGCGCCTCACGTTGCTTACATTATACATCTTATATGTCATCAGCTTAGTTTAGATTTTCTTTGTGTGAATGCCACCTGTTTGGTTTCTATATCATACTCCCACCATTCCTAAATATTTGTCTTTTTATAGATTTCAACAAGTGACTACATACAGAGCAAAATGAGTGAACCTACACTCTAAAATATGTCTATATACATCCGTATGTGGTAGTCCATTTCAAATCTCTAAAAAGACAAATATTTAAGAACGGGGAGAGTATATGGGAATTATGCAATGCCATCTTCTTTAGCCAGGCATCATATACGTGAATCATGCAATGCCATCCTGTTTAGCCAGTCATCGTATATGTGAACTGTATCGTGCCATATTTTTTCCTAATGTATTCCATTTGTCACCAACGTTTATACATCCATCTACTCTTCCTGTGCATCAGCCATTTGAGCCGGTCATGGAAAAATCTGGAGTGAAACAAGGTCTTCTGAGAAGTCAGTGCTACCTGTCGATGCAGATTTCTTGCTGGTTACAAATAGCTCCTTAGACAAGGATTCAGAGACAGATGACCAGTCGTATCACCCCTGAGGTCCATGCTCTAACTTGGCAAGGTTATATTGCGCATATAATGCATATGGTGTCTTGCATTGCCATGCTATCTTCTTAGATTAGACGTGCTTTGTGTGAATGCCTCCTTCTTGCTTTGTATCTCAGATATGTGAATTATTCAATGCCATGTTTTGTAGCCAGTTATCATATATGTGAATTATGCACCGACATGTAGCCAGGCATCATATATGTGAATTATCTCATGCCATCTTTTTTTTCATTACATATTCCATTTGTCGACAATCTATGTATATTGAACTACTCTGCATGTGTATCAGCCAATTGAGCCGGTTAGGGAAAAATCAGGAGTGAAAACAAGGTCTTCAGAGCATGCAATGGTACCTGTTGAAGCATATATCTCAATGGTTACAGGGAGCTCCTCAGAGGAGGATTCAGAGACAGATGACCAGTCCTATATCCCACCTGAGGTGTATGCTATAAGTCGCAATTTTTATATTTCTCATATCATGCATATGGTGTCTTGCATTGCTTAGCTTAGACATCATATGCACAATATTGAATTCCATCTGCTTAGTTTAGAGATCATACATGCGAGTGCCAGCTGCTTAGTATATGAATCAATTATGTCAATTGTATCATGCCATCATGTATACTTAGACAACATGTATGTGAATTATTTCATCCCAACCTATTTTAGAAAGACATCATATAGTTTTGTCATGTCATCCTGTTTAGATACTCATCATATGTTGAATCATGCCATTATATCATGTTAAGTTATCCATAATATATCTGAAACTATGTCATGCTATCCTATTTAGTTAGGCATCATATATGTGAAATTGTGTCATGATGTCCAGTTTGGTTAGACAACATATATGTGAATTACCACATCTGTCTATCATACAATGTTTGTATGTTCAATTTCTTTTCTTGTTTATCATCCATTTGAATTGGAGGGGGTGATGGCAGTATCAAAGGGAGCAAAAACCCGTACTTCACAAAAGACAGTGTTACCCGTTGATGCAGATAGAACCATGGTTGCACTGGCCCACAAACTAGCCCCACCGCACATAATCGAGACTCTTCCAGATTGCACACTTACACCGTTGCAGAGAGAACCAGCTACAACCCATCTAACCCCAACCCCAGTGGATAGTAACCCACTTCTAGTTGACAAAGAACCATGTCCACCACAGAGTACCCCCACAGGAGCAGTTTGTAAAGCAACTGCAGTGCCCAAAGCATGAAAACCACCACAGCGAACCCAAACTCCACGTTTAAAGCAGAAGAGCAACTGTTCTCAAGTCAGATTCTGTAGCTATGGTCCATACTCCTTTGTTGTTGCATCACTAT
This sequence comes from Triticum aestivum, assembly GCF_018294505.1. Classification (NCBI taxonomy): domain Eukaryota; kingdom Viridiplantae; phylum Streptophyta; class Magnoliopsida; order Poales; family Poaceae; genus Triticum; species Triticum aestivum. Next base: position 447,290,786 of record NC_057797.1, read on the forward strand.
ATTTACTCATACCAACTACTTTCCAATTTGAAGGATCCAATTGAAACTCCAATGGCGCAAGAGGTATGTTTTAAACCTATTTCTTTAACCGGATTGCTGTTCTAACTTCTTGCTCTATGTTGATTTCAGTTTTAGTTGCATAAACAGTTATGTTCTCATGTGATGCACATTACAAGTGTTGCCAACGCTGTGTAGTTTCTCACACTTATATTCTGTCTATGATGCTATGTCTTAAAAATATATGAGTTGAACTGTGTCTCTATCTTGATTTGGCAACATAAACTAGAATGATATGGATAATACAGTGTCCATAGTACATAGATATATGTTTGTTTCATGTTGTTATCCTTTCCACCTTACTACTGAACCGGTTTACCAAAATGAGTTTCGTATACTACATGCTAAACATGTGATGTGTCTGCTTGTTTCTCTTGTAGTATGCGAACAGAATATTGGAGAAGAGAACCCCAATATGCAATGGTAGAGAAAGTAGTGCAGATAAGGCTCAAGATAGTGAGACAGCCATGTTGGTCTCCAAGAAAGGTGATAAAAACGATCTTGTAGACAGTGAGAAAACCCCACAATCATGTGTTGATGTAGTGTTCGAGTTACTGGCCAGTACCGTTGGCACAAGCTCTTCGAACTTGCTGACTGAATCACTTCAGCTTCTTCAGTCTCATCTACAAGCTGAAAGGCATTAGTCAGATGTGCTTCGGCAAGAAGCCAAAGGACTGAGGAAGTCCCTGCAGAATTCAGATGCATGCTTTCTTGTGCAACAGCAAGTGCTGGAGGATTTAAGCGCCAAACAAGAGAAAGTAATAAGCTTGCTAAGCATCTTGCCAGCATTATGGGTACCCAGGATATTGTTTCTTGAGCTCTTCTGAAGTGGTTTCAGCTCTGGACTTGTTTTCCCACGGCGTTTATTTGCACTAGTCACCAAGATCGACAACCAGTGTATATGATATGTGGCTTTGTTCCCTATATTTGCACTGGTGGCGAACTTTGATGCCCAGTGGATCTAATATGTGTAATAGCCGTGATAGCCTAGCGTAAGTTGCTTGCTTATTTATTTCCTTATTGTCTTGTTTATTTGTTTGCTTGTAGTCGGTGCAGTTCTTTTCCCGCGGTTTGCTAGTGGCCGCAATAACCTATTATTGAAAACTACTCCGCAATAACCATGGGCTACATATTTACTGTAGTTACCATGGGCCTCCTACGGGCCGTACAAACAATGGGCCTTCTAAGGGCCATAGAAACGATGGGCCTTCTACGGGCCGTAGCATCAATGGGCCTTCTACGAACCGTTTGATCGATCGGCCAAACATGGGCCAATAACAGGTCGCATTATTGGTCGTAAACGGGCTAGATTTGGAATCGTCTATTCATGGGCCGACCATAACATGTCATCGCTAATCTGTCATATTTGATGATGCTACGGAAACGACCCAACGGATTAATGGGCCGCAAATGGGCTGATTGTAACCCCGGGCAGAATTTGGCCCACAAGCAGAAAAGGCCAGTAACGGGTCGTAAGTAACCGAATGCGGGCCATAAGTAACCGAATAAAATGGAATAATGGGCCGTTAATGGGTATAAAAGGGGTACACTATTCATCGCAGACCAGATTCACGCATGGGCTGTTAATGGGCTAAGAGTTACAAATGGCCTCGTATGGGCGGAAAGACATCATGGGCCATACATGGGCCAGAAGTTACAAACGGGCTGGAATCATATTGGATGGCCCAGATGAAGCTACTGGGCATAATTTCGATAGGGCTGTAACGGGCCGTGAGTTAGCGGGCTGTAAATGGCTAATACGAACAGGCCATTAACAGGCTTTCCGTGGGCCGGCCCGTTACCTTTTGGACCAAGTCACACAGGCCGCCTTTTTGACCGGAATGGGCCCTCTGTTGGGTCGTGCCAACGTATCGACGTATCATAGGTGCCTCATGTCCAATGAATGGCTGACCATCTGTCCCAACGGTGAGCCAACACGTGTTTCCTCCGCCTAATGACAATTTTACACGTGGAAAATCCTCATTGGTCCGGGCTGTTAGCGGGTTATCGGATCCAAAACTGGACCCGATAGCTTAATGGTGACCCGTTACGGTGGATGCCACGTGTCGGTCACCCTTGATGAAGGCACTTCCATGACGCGCGATTTCTCGTCATGGAAGTGGACACTTCCGTGATGATAATTTTGGTAATGTCATGGAACACTTCTACGACAGCACAGGTATGACTATCTTGATTCTGTCATAAAATTGTCATGGATGTACATGCATGACAGAAAACGTGAGCTACTATGACAAACACGTATCATCACAGAAGTGTCTTTTTTTGTAGTGAAGTTTTTATTCGAATATACACTTCGGTCCATAAATTCTTAGGCATAATGAGTTTCTGTCCCTCTCATAGGGCTGTGATATCGCTTGAAGCTACATCGGTATTTCCCCAAAGAGGAAGGGATGATGCAGCACATCGGCGGTAGGTATTTCCCTCATATATGAAACCAAGGTTATCAAACTAGTAGGAGAACCAAGCAACACAACATAAATAGCCCCTGCGCACAAATAACAACACCTCGCAACCCGACGGATTAAACGGGTTATCAATCCCTTTCGGGTAACGGCGCCAGAAATGGTGCATGGACGGGAGAAAGTTGTAATAGATTGAATAAATAGATCGCAAATAAAATAAACTGCAGCAAAGTATTTTTTAATTTTTGTTTAATAGATCTGAAAATAAAATAAAAAGAGAAAAATAGATCGCAAAGGCAAATATATGAGAAAGAAGACCCGGGGGCCGTAGGTTTCGCTAGTGGCTTCTCTCAAGAAAAATAGCAAACGGTGGGTGAACAAATTTCTGTTGGGCAATTGATAGAACCTCAAATAATTATGACGATATCCAGGCAATGATTGAGGGATTCCTAGACTAAGAGGTCCTCGGGCGTCCGACCTATTGGATAAGGGCCGAACTGATGGGCTTTGAAGATACGAAGACCGAAGACTCTACCCGTGTCCGGATGGGACTCTCCTTGGCGTGGAAGGTAAGCTTGGCGTCAACTATGAATATTCCTCTCTCTGTAACCGACCTTGTGTAACCGTAGATCCCTCCTATGTCTATATAAATCAGAGGGCTAGGTCCATAGATAGGTCGAATAATCATAGTCTGACTAGACTTTTAGGGTTTAGCCATTAAGATCTCATGGTAGATCAACTCTTGTAATACTCATATTACTCAAGATCAATCAAGCAAGAAGTAGGGTATTACCTTCGTAGAGAGGGCCTGGACCTGGGTAAACATTGTGTCCCCCGTCTCATGTTACTATCGATCCTAGACGCATAGTTCGGGACCCCCTACCCGAGATCCGCCAGTTTTTACACCGACATTGGTGCTTTCATTGAGAGTTCCACTGTGCCATCAAAATGTAGAATCAATGGATCGCCTTGTTCTCAAGGACAACGTCACCTCCGGAGGAGCACTGGCCCCAGGCCAAACCCTTCGGCTGGGTGGCTTCATTATGACCGCCCGTTCGACCATTAAGCCGACGATGACTTCTCTAGTCATCAAAAATCCTCTTCAGGTTGACTCTAAGTACTCTAAGCATATGAATCCGGTGGAGCTCTCGTCTTTAAACGAGCTCCTAGATCGCATCGCCGCCCTAGGGGTCACCATGGACTATGATCGGATTGGGCTTAAACCCGACCAGAGAGAAATTAAAACCCCGCCGATCACCCATCAGGTAGCGGTAGTAGAGGAGAAAGACGACAACTCTTCCTCTATATTAAGGACGAACTACGTTCGGATCTCCGAACTTGAAGAGTCGGACACCTATCTGCAGAAAGACAGGTCCTGTCCTCCGAACATAGAATCGGATGACAAGCCCAAAAGATCAGCTGACAACCCGGAGCCCAAACTACTGAATCCGGAGATTCTTCAAACTTCGGATCCTAATTTGGGTCAGGGTTTGGACTTCAATCCACCCACCCACCAGACATAGGCACTCTCAGGGGCATACGACAGCAGTATAAGGAAACGGCCCATCACTTCTGGGACAGATTCCTCCTTGTCAAGGATAAGATTGAAGATTGCCACGACGAAGACGCGATCACAGTGTTCCGCAACAATTGCATGGATGAAGGAATCCTCAACGCTATCAACCGTCATCACATAACACGCTTCAGAGACTTGGCAACCATATTATACAACTACTGAGCAAAGGAAAGCGCCTGGAAAACTCAGGCAGCCGGCTGGGAATAGACGGTTTCCACCCAACCCCTTGTTCAGGTGAAAAGGACGCACCCTAGTGGAACGCCCGACCCAATAACAAAGAAATATAAGCCCATTACGGAACATGGAACCGTTCTGGATAGATGGCTCAATGGACCATGCAAGCTACACACAACATCGGATACTGTATCTACTCACAGCAATAGAGCATGTTGGATACTTCGGCAGGTGGCCAAGAGCAGTGAGGATATCCTCACCAAAAATAACCCAGAGTAATATACTCCAGAAGACGACGACCCCAGAGTACTGATGGTCTTCGAGACCTTCGCTTCAAACAATAAGCATAAAAGGGCACTCCACTACCTTGCCGAAGTCTGCCAAATCGTAGCAACAAACCCTTGGAACGACACAGCCATAACTTTCAATGCCGAGGACGAACCAAAATTCAGGACAGTTCGGGCACCAGTCGCCTTAGTCCTCAGTCCGATCATGGACGACTTCCGACTCACCAAGGTTCTCATGGACGGCGTCAGCAAACTAAATCTCATCTATGAGGATACACTTAGTAAAATGGGAATAGACAGGAGCCGCATCAAGCAAAGTAGCACGACCTTCCGAGGAATTATTCCCAGTCGGGAGGCATGATGTGTGGGAAAAATCACACTCGACGTGGTGTTCGGCACACCAGAGAACTATCGTACCGAAGAAATAACCTCCCAAGTGGCCCCTTTCAACAGCGGATATCACGCCCTATTGGGGCGGGATGCATTTACATGCTTTCAGGATATACCTCAATATGGGTACATGAAGCTCAAGATGCCAGGGCCCAATGGCATAATCACTCTCGCTAGTGATCCGGACATAGCACTCCGCGCCAAAAACAAAACCACATCGCTGGCCCTTGAGGCATTATCTGAAGCCCTCGCGGCCAAAGAATTGACCGCATTATGCTCCACGGTGCATAAGGACGACGTAATCTTGGATAAACGACCCAAATCCACCTCCTTCAAACCAGCAGAAGAAATAGTCAAATTCCAGGTCCATCCAACGGACCCCAAGAAGACAGCATCTATTAGGGCACAACTGGACCCAACGGTCGACAACAGGCTACGAGAATTTCGGCGCGAAAACTAGGATATATTTGCCTGGCACCCTTCGGATATGCCAGGAATCCCACGTAGATTGGACGAACACAGCCTCAACATATTGAAGGGATTTAAACCAGTCATACAAACACTTCGGCGTTTCTTCGAACCCAAACATCAAGCGATGGGGGAGGATCTAGCCAAGCTAATTGAGGTCGGATTCATTAGAGAAATAAAACATCTGGACTGGCTAGCAAACTTGGTGATGGTGCCAAAGAAGGATAAATCCTGGCGCATGTGCGTCGATTTCAAAGACCTCAATAAGGCATGCCCTAAGGATCCCTTCCCCCTCCCCCACATCGACCAAATTATTGATGCCACCGCAGGACACGATTCATTATGCTTACTCGAGGCATATTGCTGATACCATCAAATCAAAACGAAGGAGTCCGATCAAGCCGCAACGACATTCATTACCCCATACGGGCCATTCTGCTTCAACACCATGTCGTTCGGGCTCAAAAACGCAGGGGCCACTTACCAACACATGATTCAAACATGTCCGGAGAAACAGATCGGCAAGACAGTTGAAGCATATGTGGACGACATCGTCATTAAAACTAGGCATGTCGACTCACTAATAGATGATTTACATCTTACATTCGACAACCTCCATGCATATGACATAAAGCTCAATCCGGAAAAGTGTGTTTTCGACGTTCCTGCTGGAAAGTTGCTGGGCTTCATTGTTTCCAGTAGAGGAATTGAAGAAAATCCAGCAAAAATCCGAGCCTTGTCGCAATTAGCCACACCAACGGACCTTAAACAGGTCCAAAATCTCGCTGGGTGCGTGGCAGCGTTAAGCCGCTTTATTTCCAGATTGGGGGAAAAAGCATTGCCATTGTATCGCCTCCTCCGGTGCACCGATCACTTCGAGTGGACGGATGCGGCAACAGCTAGAATGGAAGAAATAAAAACCCTTCTGGCGTGCAACCCAATCTTGGCTGCACCAAACATCAGCGAACCTATGTTATTATACATATCGGCAACACACCAGGTGGTGAGAGCCGTGCTTGTCGTGGAATGAGAGCACGACGAACACAAATTCCCAATTCAGAAGCCGGTATATTACGTATCCACCATACTCACACCATGCAAATCCCGGTACCCTCATTATCAAAAGATAGCATACGCGGTCTTCATGGCATCCCGGAAGCTACGACACTACTTCCAAGAATGTTCTATCACGGTGGCTTCTGAAGTACCACTCAATCATATAATAAACAACCACGATGCTATGGGCCGGATAACCAAATGGGCCATTGAGCTCCTTCCATTCGACATAACATACAAACTGCGTCGAGCCATCAAATCCTAAGTACTGGCGGACTTCGTCGCCTAATGGACAGAGGCCGAACTCCCTAAAGACTATGGCACATATTCCAACTGGGTTATGTATTTTGATGGTTCCAAAATGCTGGCAGGACTAGGAGCAGGCATCATTTTAACGTCCCCCACTTGAGACCTAGTCCAGTACGTACTCTAGATATTATACACAAACTCCAACAATGCAGCCAAATACGAGGCCTATTTACATGGTCTCCGGATGGCTGTCTCTATGGGCATACAATGCCTGGAAGTGCGAGGGGACTCAAACCTCACAATATCTCAAATAAATGGGGATTTTGATGTCAAAGATCCAAAGATGGCGGCTTACCGCAACGCCGCCCTAAAAATTTCGGGTCGATTTGAGGGGCTTGAGTTTCATCACGTGGCTCGAGAAAGCAATCAAGCAGTGGACGTCCTCACTCGAATCGGCGCCAATCGCGACCCCGTCCCACCTAATATCTTTCTAGAAAGTCTATTTAAGCCGTCCGTGGTGTGGCAAGGGGAGAGCGGTAACAACAGTCCGGATCCGAACACAACCCCAGCCTCCGAACTCAAAGATATCAACGGGGACTTAGCCACCAAAATAACGCTGTTGGCCCATCTAATCATGGCAGTCATTGCCCCATGGACCGAACCCTTCTTGGCCTACCTTAATAGGAAGGAACTCCTGGAGGACCGGAATGAGGCTCGCCGTATTGTTCGGTGCTCGAAGGCCTACAAGGTTCATGAAGGAGAGCTCTATAAGAAAAGCGCTACTGGAGTTCTTCAAAGATGTATCTCCGAGGAAGAGGGGCGGCAGCTCTTGGCTGAAATTCAAGCCGGACTCGATGGTCACCACACTACATCTTGGGCCCTTGATAGCAAGGCCTTCCGTACAGGTTTTTACTGGTCAACGGCCCGAGAAGATGCACAGGACCTTGTCCAATGTTGCATTGGATGCCAACTATTCGCCAACCAAAGCCACATGCCCCCCACCACTCTACAAATGATCCCCATCACTTGGCCTTTTCCGGTCTGGGGGCTCGATATGGTCGGACCCCTTAAAGGAGGAAGCCATAAGAAAAAGTATCTACTGTTCATGGTAGATAAATTCACTAAGTGGATAGAGGCCAAACTGGTCAAAACGGTCGAGGTGGGGCCAGTAATAGACTTCATATCTGGCATGGTGCACCATTATGGTGTTCCACACAGCATCATCACCGATAACGGCTCCAATTTCACAGCCGATGAGGTGAAAACTTGGAGTGCTAATCTGGGCATTAAGCTCGATTACGCCTCTGTCTATCACCCGCAAACAAACGGTCAAGTCGAATGGGCTAATGGTCTTATTATGAGCGGCATCAAACCTAGGCTAGTACGCTCTTTGAACGAATCAGACAAGCACTGGGTTCAGGAGCTTGATGCCGTACTCTGGGGGCTGCGGACCATGCCCAACCACACTACTGGATATACACCTTTTTTTCATGGTGTACGCTGCGGAAGCTGTGTTGCCCTGCGATATTATCCATGACTCACCTCGAGTGCGCATGTATGAATAGAGAGAGGCCGAGCTTGATCGGCAGGACAGCCTAGATACCCTCGAGGAGGAGCGCGATGTTGCAAAAGCCCGTTCCGCATTTTATCAACAACAGGCCGCAGATACCAAAGTAGAGAAGTACGGGCCAAGACTTATAATGTCGGCGAACTCGTCCTACACTTGCCGGAGAAGAAAAAGGACAAGCTCAAGCCCAAGTGGGAGGGTCCCTTCATAATTGACGAGGTTCTCATAGGAGGAGTGTACCACCTGCGTGCTGCATCCGACAATCGCCTAGAGCCAAACTCCTGGAAGACGGCCAGACTCCAAAGATTCTATGCCTAGCGTCGAACTATGTGTTTGTCTCCTTCTCCCTGTTTTCTCTTTTATTTTTTCCTCTCTTTTCATTTTTTCTTTTTAGAACTTAAAGACTCTTTCACATGGCTAAACCGTGCACCTGTGATGTACACATCCTAGAGAATGTACGTCCACTATACCTGGGGGCTTCCCGGACAACAACTTATTTTTCGAGTATCAAGCTCATCACATATGTGTTTTTTCTCATATGTACCTTTTCTTCGCCATTATATGCATCGATATGACTTAAGTTTTGGCCAAGCTGGGTTGCCTGGCTCCTGTGCTTATGCCCTACGTTCCTGTTAGTTCGGTAGGCCATAATGGGAGCACCTCTGCGACTATTACTGTCGGGTCATCTGGATGTGTACCTCAGACTGGGTGAAGCCAAAAGCTAGCGTTCTTAAGGGAATATTCGGTCGGCGGAATAAATATGTTGTATATTCCTTCCATTATGAACCCCCAGATGACTACCTATACTGTATTGTTATCAATCATAGTTCGGACATGCATTTTAATGCATGCACACCCAGGGAAAGGAAACCCTAACGTAACTATTCTCTTTGGAAGATGTTTCTTACAATCATAATGTAATATAACATAACTAGCCAGATACACATTGTCTGTTGAAGCAACTATGACCTCTACGCCTGGTTCCCACGCATACCATGGTCTATTTTACCGCTAAGGTATTCGGAATCACTCCGCACCTTCGGATCCAGAGGTCGAAGCAAAAAGGTCTGCTATGACAATTGTTTTTATAATTCAGCTAGAGTCACATATGTGAAGGCAAGTACATAGTCACTAGGTCTCAAAAACTTCCTCCTCTATGCCGTCCAACAGGCGGTCTAATTTACAATCCTCCTGGGAATACTTGGCAGCTACTTCTACCTTGTCATATACCAAATTAACGGGAACTTCTTTTCCATCTGACCCTAGAGGTCCGACCCGAGCCATATGATTCCGATCAAGCTTGGTATACCGTGTTTTCACCATGGCCCAGGCTTCCCGTGCACCTTCCCGACAGGCCGATATCTTCCACCGTCGAAAGCGCCACCGTGCTCCCTTGAATAGATGTATCAGCTCCTCCATCTTCCCCGGATGGGAGGCGGACGGCCATAGGGCCTTGGCAACACTTTGCATCGCCTGCCGAGCTTGCTCGTGCACCTGCGACAGCTCTTGTAGCAGATCGCTCGAAGATCCGGACATCTCCTCTTCAGGACGGCCAGTCAGCATACCTGCAGACATAACTATATCAGCCTTTCTACCTCTGAATTATTCGAAGGAAAGTTCGACGACATACTGAATATGCCGCCTCGCAGCCTTTTATTCTCCTTTACGGAGTCCGCCAGCTGGGCCCGTACATCTTTCAGTTCCTCGCCCTGTTGGGTGTTTGAATCTCGGAGCTTGTTTTTCTCCACAATACCTTTTTTAATACACGCTCGCCCACGGCTAGCAATTTTTGGATCCTTGTTTTCCGCTTCGAGCAGCTTCCAGTTGTTCTTGCAGTTGATCTAATGATCCAATTAAGAGGTAAGCAACCGTGTTAGCATTATTGGTATACCATTATGTTTTCTCGATGGAGGGAAACATTACCTGGAGATGCCTTCTTGGATTTCTCCAGTTCGTCATTGGCAGCAGCTAGTTGGGTCCGACACTCTTCTAGCACCTGAGATAACAAACTGTTCTTCTCCGTCAGCGCCTGGTTATACATTGATCCTTAAATAAATTGTATCAACTACTTTAAGTCTCGAGGGCTACTGGTGTATGATTATTAAATCTACGCTTACCCGCATATCTTTCAGATGATGGTCTGTGGCTCGGACAAGACCATCCCGAGCAGCTTGGATGTATGCATCGGCCGAATTAAAGGCATCAAATGCCTCTTTTGAAAAAACGGGATTACAAAGAACGGCCTTCCGATGACGATGATTCATAGCGGTCTCCACTTCATAGTTCATGACGGACATGTCGTCCGAATCCTCTGTGGAGGGACAGCTTGGTGCCACTCCCGTGTCAGCCCCCATCCTTTGGGCAGGGTCCGGAACCTGACTGGTGGATGCACGTACGGCCGAACAACATTACAATTTGAGTTGATGATCAGAAAGAGTATTCTTGAGAAGAAAAGCCTTACCTCTTTAACGAGGGTTCTGCCTGGTTATCACCTGCCTTCCTCTTCGAAGATGCGCCAGGCGTGGGCGCTGCTCTCCTCGGAGATGCTTCTGGTGCATGTTGCGGTGCCGAACGCCTCCCCTTTGGAACATGTAATAGTGTGGTGGGTGAGGCATAGTAAGGGAGCTTTTTCACAGAAGGTGCCTCTTAAATTACTTACATGCGAAGCAGGAAGGAGGCCGGGGTAATCGGAGATGATGGGTACATCCGTACCATCATAGCTCGTTTGATAGAATATTCCATCCTCGAGGTCCACAAATATGTCCAGATCTTCTTCATATCCGGGTCAAGATCCCGGTTGTGATTCTCCGACTGAGGGGCAGGGTCATGGATCCCCTCGACAACATTTCGCCATTCCTGTTATAAGTGGATAGGATACTACGTGTCAAACATAATTCAGGGAGAAGATTAAAATAGTGGAGTTAGAGCTTACCCAGCTAGGATGATTATACATGGAAAATCCGTCTCAATATTGGAGACGGGTGAACTCCTCCTTCTCCCCTTTATATAGTTCGGCCAATATTTTGGCCAGGGCAGCGGGGGTCTTTGGGCCCTTCTGACCGTAGCATGAGGCGTCGTCTTCCCCATTGTAGTGCCACATGGGCAGCCCTCTATATTGGAGTGATTGAACCCTTGCACTATGGAAACCGCCATTACATCGACTATTGACAATCTGGACTGAGCGAGCATCTTAATCTTGCCTAGCAGCAGGCTGACCTCTGCGCTATCCTCTTCCTCGAGGCTCAGAGGGCGCCAGCTATTGCGTTTCTTCAATGGAGCACTTGAAAATTTAGGGAGGCCCATATGGATTGGATCGGGAAGAGCGACGTCGTCGACATAGAACCATTCGGAAGGCCACTCTTTGGAAGCCTTCTTCGGCATGCCGGACAGGTATCCGGTACCGGCGATGCGCCACACTTCGGCTCCCCCCACTTCAAATATTGACCCTCCTTGATTACGAGGGACGAGGCAGAACAGTCTTCTCCATAAATCGAAATGGGCCTCACAGCCCAGGAATAGCTCGCATAGAGCGACATAGCCCGCAATGTGCGGGATGGAGGCGGGAGTAAGACTATGCAGTTTGAGGCCATAATACTCCAGCAGACCTCGGAGGAAGCTATGGATCTGAAATCTCACACCTCTTAACAAGATGGGGACGAAGCATCCTCGTTCCCCTTGGACGGATTGGGGAAGTTCTCCGCTTGAGCCCCGCCATTGAAGGACGTCATCCCTGCTCGTACGGGGACCAAATCTGTGGGAGGGAGAAAGACCTGCGTTTGCAGCTTCACTAGCTGACTGTGAGATACAGAACATCTCTCCCTTTCACCCTTTTCGGAGTTGTGGGGATGAGAGGAAGAGCTGGGAGCACTAGCCATGTTGGGGTGGTTCTGCTCTGCAAGCTCTAAGGATTTCTTCCATGGAATTTGGAGGGGATCTGAGACCTATTCTCTTTAAATAGGCACCTTTCTAGTACGGTCAGGGTGGTATATGTAAAAATACCCGGACCTCATGTATTCACTCAACACGTGGAAGCTGAAGTCAGGAAGGCACGAAAGCCGAGGGGCGCGACATTAAATGGAGAGCCGAATACATCACTCTAAAGTCATAGGAGGAGGAACCCGCCTTGCAATGCCAAAGACTATCTGTATGTCGAACACCCCATCATTGAAGTCTGGTTCGGGGGCTACTGAGGGAGTCCTGGACTAAGGGGTCCTCGGGCGTCCAACCTATTGGATAAGGGCGAGACTGATGGGCCGTGAAGATACGAAGAACGAAGACTCTACCCGTGTCCGGATGGGACTCTCCTTGGCGTGGAAGGCAAGCTTGGCGTCAGCTATGAAGATTCCTCTCCCTGTAACCGACCTTGTGTAACCCTAGATCCCTCCCGTGTCTATATAAACCGGAGGGCTAGGACCGTAGATAGGCCGAATAATCATAGCCTGACTAGACTTTTAGGGTTTAGCCATTAAGACCTCGTGGTAGATTAACTCCTCTAATGCTCATATTCATCAAGATCAATCAAGTAGGAAGTAGGGTATTACCGCCATAGAGAGGGCCCAAACCTGGGTAAACATTGTGTCCCCCGTCTCCTGTTACTATCGATCCTAGATGCACAGTTAGGGACCCCCTACCCGAGATCCGCCGGTTTTGACACCGACAATGATCATTACATAGGCATCACGTCCAAGATTAGTCGACCGACTCCTGCCTGCATCTACTACTATAACTCCACACAACGGCCGCTATCCAGCATGCATCTAGTGTATTAAGTTCATGGGAAGACGGAGTAATGCAATAAGAACGATGACATGATGTAGATGAGATCCGTTTATCTATGGCGGTAGATATAGATCCCATCTTTTTATCCTTAGTAGCAACGATACATATGTGCCAGTTCCCTTTCTGTCACTGGGATCAAGCACCATAAGATCGAACCCACTACTGGGCACCTCTTCCCACTGCAAGATAAATAGATCGAGTTGGCCAAACAAAACGCAAATATCGGAGAAGAAATACGAGGCTATAAGAGATCATGCATAAAAGAGATCAAAGAAACTCAAATACTTTCATGGATATAAAAAGATAGATCTGATCATAAACTCAAAGTTCATCGATCCCAACAAACACATCACAAAAGAGTTACATCATATGGATCTCCAAGAGACCATTGTATTGAGAATCAAGAGAGAGAGAGAGAGAGAGAGAGAGATTAAGCCATCTAGCTACTAACTATGGACCCGAAGGTCTACAAAGAACTACTCACGCATCATCGGAGAGGCACCAATGGAAGTGGTGAACCCCTCCGTGATGGTGTCTAGATTAGATCTGGTGGTTCTGGACTCTGCGGCGGCTGGATGAATATTTCGTCAACTCCCCTAGGGTTTCTGGAATATTGTGGTATCTATAAAGAAAAGAGGTGGTCCGGGGGCACTCGAGGTGGGCACAACCCACTAGGGCGTGCCTGGGCCTCCTGGCGCGCCCTGGTGGGTTGTCCCCTCCTCGGGACTCCCCCAGTTGCAACTAGGGCCCAACATCTTCCTCCTAGTCCATAAAAATCTCAATAAAGTCTCGTGGCATTTGGACTCCATTTAATATTGATTTTTTGTGATGTAAAAAACATCGAAAAAACAGCAACTGACACTTGGCACTATGTCAATAGTTTAGTACCAAAAAATGGTATAAAATGACTATAAAACTTCCAAGATTCATAATAAAATAGCATGGAACAATCAAAAATTATAGATACGTTGGAGACGTATCAGGCTGGACAACAAAGGCGGAGCGGATCAAGTGTCCAGCTCCACTGCCTGAAGATCCGGCCACACCCCAGCTCACGAAGATGCTGGTTCCGGCGCCCTATCAGGTGCCGAAGAAGAAGGCCAAGAAGAAGAGCAAGGAGGCCAAGGGTGAACTCTGCCGTAAGGGTACTTCGGACATCGTGTTCGGAGAGACTGAAGCCCCATCCTCCCACGAGGGAGATGAAGATGAAGAGGAGGAGGAGGTGGAAAGTGGCTCTCCCTTCAAGGGGAGAAAAAAATAAAAGGGCAGCCTCCACAGACCCGGAGGAGGGAGTGTCCAAGAGGGGGAAGATAACCCTCTTGGATGGATCAGACTCAAATACCGAACACATCCCCAAGAGGCGCCCCAGGGCGAAGCCCCTGGCCGAATTGTGAGTACCAAAGGTTTTACTACAAGTATTCGGTCTTCTATGCTTTTCATGTAACATGTTATGTTATGTATATTTCAGCCCTGCTTGTGACCTCCCCCAACCATCGCTATCTAAGGGGAACTCTCTAGCACCAGAGATGGTGGAGAGCGAGACACCTCCACAGGCCTCTCCGCCAACCATCGCGGATGACACCGAGGTGTTATTCCAAAGAGCCTCTCCGGGCCACGGAGAGGTGAGGGAGGCTGCGAATACGGCGCCTGAGGATGAGGCCTTGGGTGCCGAGAACATGGGGGTGCATCCCCCATGGAGACTGACGGCAGGGGCCCTGACCAGTCCAACCCCCAGCCGAACATTATTCTGAAGACCCATGAGGCTCCGGAATCGAGCGAGCAACACCCTTTGAAAGAGGGGGGAGCGTCGACTCCGACAGTGACCTCCACTAATCCGGAGGCGCCGAACATTCTGGTGGAGGCACTACAACGTGCCGCCATCGTGGAGGAGCACCGCACCCTGATGGGCTTCACCAGCCTGCTAACAGGCTTCGAGGTATGTGATGTAATATTCTTAGACGCTTTTCATATGAAGGACATATGCTTGTATATAGATAGTAGCCCTTGAGACTCTGTTCGGTTTTGAGTAAGGCCGAACAAAGGATCGAGTAATTATCATAGGAGGTGACGTACTTGTCTATTGGATAATAGGCTTCCCTATTGGCGGTGACCGCCAAGGCCGCTGAAGTTTTCGAACTCAATTGGAAGTTGAAGCTGTCTGATGAGGAGATCGACTGCATTAACGAGCGGTTCGATGAGGCACAAGGTATGTTGAAAAGATCTTTTACATGCCTGAAGTTATGTGCAAGTTCAGAGTTTAAGCTCATGCATTGATATGATTATGATTGCAGGTAGCGAGGCCGAGGTCAAGACCCTCAAAAGCGCCCTTCCCAGGCCAAGGAGGAGGCGAGAGCGAGCAAAGCAGCTGCTGATAAAGCGGCTGTGGATTTACAGACCGAACAGGTCGCCTGCCGCCAGCACGAAGAGAGAGTGGCCGAAGTGGAGCAGGAGCTAAAAGACGCCATCAACAAATGCGAGACTTTGGAGGAGAAGACTACGGCCCAAGTGGCTGAACTCACCAAAGCCCTCAATGAGGCCAAGGAGGCGCGGACCGAGTTTTGGGCGGCTCAGGAGGAGATCCGACAGGCCGAACAGATAGCGGCTGGTAAGCTATTTCTTTTGCAGAGTGTATTTGGCGGTCAAAGATATGCCTTGCTCACTCGACTGTGGAGTTCTCTAGACACCTTTGCGGATCTTCCGAAGAGTGCTGCTGACGCCGCACAGTTCTTCCGGGCCCAGGAGGGGAACACAACGGAGAAGCTCTTCTGGTCATAGTACCTAGCGCCGAAGTGTCCGGCGGTGTTGAACAACCAGATTATGCCGCTGGCAGAGCTGCATAGGATGTCCGGGTTGGCCATGAAGGACATCATAGTCTAGCTATGGCCAACCGAACCCATTCCTATTAGCTACTTCGGCCTGGTGAAGCGACTCGCCAATGCACTGCCCGAGTCAAAGCTGTAAAGCGCTCGGCGTGCATAGAGGGTGCGCGGATGACCTTTTCCCGTGTCAAAATGCATTGGGAAAAGATGAAGGCCACCGTCGTGGCAACCAAGGGCCCACCCGAAGGCAAAAACCACCGCAAGCCAGAGCGATATATCGATGACATCCTAGAGGGTGCCCGATTAGTAGAGGGCCAATGCTCGAATGATATCATGTTTGAGTGAATGTATCTGAGCTGTCCAGACGTTGTTTTGTGAACAAGGTTTTGTAACATATTTATGCCTTTATATGAAATTACTTTCCTCCTGTGCGACCATTTTTAATTCATAGAGTTTACCAGTCGTCGGCTTCAGCCCCAACATAGATGCTACGGGGTGTTCAGAATAGTGCAGGATCACACTTGACCCAATGTCTTCGTCCATAAAGGAGGTGTCTACACAGCAAATCAGGCAATCAGACTATGCGGCTTTATCACTTTCACTAAGCCATAGGAGTTTGACAACGGGACTAAGAACTAGCCCCTGGTGCACATGCGGCTATTCCAACTAGGATGCCTTAGGCACATGACTAGACGAAGGCCAGTCCTTTGTATAATATGGAAGAAATCGCAAGAGATTTATAACAAGTCGCCGAATCACCGACTAACTCTCCCCGTATCATGACAGTCAGTTTTCGGCTTTCTGTACTGAGGTGTTTGACCGGACGAACCAGAAAAACAATCATGGTAGTTCTCCCTTTACTACCCTAACCAAACAAGCTGAACGTAAGGTAGTAATCACAAGAGCTGCGCAACCCAACTATTCACCAAAGCCATGATTCGGAGCTGATGCACATAATGCCAAATTCGGGACGCTGAAGTATATTATAGAAGTGTTCTGACTTTTTGAAAATATATTAGGCCGAATAGAGCCGTTGTCATTTAAGCTGTACCGAGATATATGTATGGCAACCTTAACACAAAGGGGGAATGCAGATTATGAAATAAACCAGTACCGAACAAGGGTTGGTGAAAAAACTGTTTCCTTTATAATATGTTTGATACGTCAAAACGTGCTATTACAAATGATGCCATAAACATCAAGGCTATTTTACATGCCGAGAATTTGTGAACAAGGGAAATCTGTATGCAGGGCCTAAAAAGAAAAAAGGTAGTCTGGAAGATCCCCTCGACACCCTGCCGCATGTCTGCGCCGCTTTTTGCCTTGGTGCAAGATCCTTTGAGAGGAGCAACCGGTGATCAGTTGCATAGAAGGGGCCTAGGAAAGGGCCCTTGTACCACCATGAAGTTATTAGGTTTTAACGAACCTGTAATATGAGAAGAATAAAAAAAGGAAAGGAAAAAAGGTTCAAGGTCCGAATAGGGTCGAGCCGCACTATGGACCTTGTCTGTAATGTGCGTCCGTCGCTGCCCAAGGTATTTTAAGTGCGTAGTTATGAACACACGGTACATATGCCACGGTTAGATGGGGCGATTGATGGAGGCGGAACTGCTAGTCCATTGCTGGACTAACCGAGCTATCATTCTATAGGGTAGGCCGTACTCGTTTGCTAGCGCCCGGAGGCTTGATGGCCGATGAAGTGTTCATCTTGATTAGGCCGCTCTGTACTTCGGCCGCAAGGGCCGCGGTGTGCTCCTCCGTACCGAGGGAGCACTCAATATTTCCATTGACTGTGATAATGCCGCGGGGTCCAGGCATTTTGAGCTTTAAGTAAGCATAATGTGGGACTGCATTGAAGTGGGCGAAGGCGGTACGTCCAAGCAGTGTGTGATAACCACTGTGGAAGGGGACGATGTCGAAGATGAAGTCTTCGCTTCAGAAGTTGTCCGGTGAGCCGAAGAGTACTTCCAATGTTAATGAACCCATGCAGCGGGCTTCGACGTCGAGTATCACTCCTTTAAAGGTGGTGTTACTAGATTTGATTCTTGATGGGTCAATACCCATTTTATGAATAGTATCTTGAAAAACCAACTTAAGGTTGTGGCCGCCGTCCATAAGGACTCGAGTGAGATGGAATCCATCGATGATTGGATCAAGGACCAGAGCTGCCAAACCCCCATGATGGATACTGGTCGGGTGGTCCCTATGATTGAAGGTGGTCGGACAAGCCGACCACGGGTTGAATTTAGGGGCAACAGGCTCTATGGCGTAGACGTCCCCTTAGTGCGTGCTTGCGCTCCCTCTTGGGGATATGCGTGGCATATATCATGTTCACTGTTTTCACCTCAGGGGGAAATTTCTAATATCCCCCTGTGCTTGTTGGGAGGGGCTCATCATTGCCCTCTCTTGGTGGCCCATTCCTCTTCTGTTCGGTATTTAATTTACCGGCCTATTTGGAAACCCAACAGTTTCTCTTGGAGTGAATGGCAGGCTTGTCGGGGGTGCCATGAATCTGGCAAGGCCGATCGAATATTTTGTCCAAATTAGATGGACCATCTTTATTTCCTTTGAATGGCTTGTTCCGCTGACCGGATTTAGAGCCGCTGAATCCGGCGTTAACCACCATGTCTTCAGTTTATTCATTGTTGTTTCGACGCTTATGTTTGCGGCGTCGTGGCCTACCATTGCCATCCCTGGGTTCGGGGGTGCCAGGGTCGCTGGTACTATTGCTTCTGCGAGCCAACCAGCTGTCTTCTCCCGCACAAAAGCGGGTCATGAGTGCGGTAAGAGCTGCCATAGACTTCGGCTTTTCCTGTCCGAGGTGTCAGGCGAGCCACTCGTTGCGGACACTATGTTTAAAGCCCGCGAGGGCTTCGGCGTCCGGACAGTCGACGATTTGGTTCTTTTTAATTAAGAACCTAGTCCAGAGCTTGCGGGATGACTCTCTGGGTTGTTTGACTATATGGCTAAGGTCATCGGCATTCGGAGGCCAGACATAGGTACCTTGGAAGTTGTCTCAAACGCTGATGTCTATGATGCAACTTTATTCTTGTAGACACGTGTTGGGCCTCCAAGCGCAGAGTTTTGTAGGACAGTAGCAATTTTCTCTCAAGTGGATGACCTAAGGTTTATCAATCCATGGGAGGTGTAGGATGAAGATGGTCTCTCTCAAACAACCCTGCAACTAAATAATAAAGTCTCTTATGTCCCCAGCACACCAAATACAATGGTAATTTGTATAGGTGCACTACTTCGGCGAAGAGATGGTGATAAAGGTGTAATATTAATGGTAGGAATATATTTTTATAATCTGAATAAATAAAAACAGCAAGGTAGCAGTTGATAAAACGGAGCAAGAATGGTATTGCAATGCTTGAAAATGAGGCCTAGGGTCCATACTTTCACTTGTGCAATCTCTCAATAGTGCTAATATAATTGGATCATATAACCGTCCCTCAACGTGCAATGAAGAATCACTCCAAAGTTCCTATCTACCAGAGAACATAAGACGGAATTGTTTGTAGGGTTCGGATCAATCTATCCTAGAGCTCATACTAAAATAACATGAAGCTATTCTTTCCAATCGATCTAACCAAGAGTTCGTACTAAAATAACACCAAAGCAAATTCAGATTCATAATATTGAATCCAACACAAAGAACTTCAAAGAGTGCCCCAAGATTCTACCGGAGAAACAAAGACAAGAACGTGCATCAACCCATATGCATAGATTACCCCAATGTCACCTCGGGAATCCGCGAGTTGAGTGCCAAAACATATATCAAGTGAATCAATACGATACCCCATTGTCGCCACGAGTATTCAATAGCAAAACATATATCAAGTTTTCTCAAATCCATAAAAGTATTCAATCTGATAACAACGAAATCTCAAAGGGAAAAACTCAATTCATCACAACAAGACAGAGAGGGGAAAACACCATATGATCCAACTATATTAACAAAGCCCGCGATACATCAAGATCGTGACATCTCAAGAACACGAGAAAGAGAGAGAGAGAGATAGATTAAACACATAGGTACTGGTACAAACCCTCAGCCCCGAGGGTGGACTACTCCCTCCTCGTCATGGTGGCCGCCGGGATGATGAAGATGGCCCCCAGAGATGATTCCCCCTCCGACAGGGTGCCGGAACGGGGTCTAGATTGGTTTTCAGTGGCTACAGAGCCTTGCGGCGGCGGAACTTCTGATGTAGGTTAACCCCGAAGGGTTTTAGAATATTTGGGAATTTATAGGGTAAAGAGGGGGTGCGGGAGGCCACCAAGGTGGGAACAACCCACCTGAGCGCGCCTGGGGGACCAGGCGCGCCCTGGTGGGTTGTGCCCCCCTCGGGGCACCCCCCAGGTGCTTCTCTGGCACATCCTGGGTGTTCTGGTCCATAAAAATTCTCCAAAAAGTTTCGCGGTGTTTGGACTCCGTTTGATATTGATTTTCTGCGATGTAAAAACAAGCAAAAAACAGCAAATGGCACTGGGCACTGGGTCAATAGGTTAGTCCCAAAAATTGATATAAAGTTGCTATAAAATGATTGTAAAACATCCTAAAATGATAATATATTAGCATGCATACTTCATAAATTATAGATACGTTGGAGACGTATCAAAAGGCGTCCTCCAAATCTACCCAGCTACCAGTGGAGTTCTCTGGGGGATTGTTTAAGCACTGTCATGCTGGTCCTTTCATCTTTAGGGGGAGGTATTTGATGGCATGGATATCGTCACCGTGGGCCATGTCAATATAGAGAAGGAAATCTTTGATCCATACCACGGGATCCATCATTCCATCATATGCTTCAATGTTTATGGGTTTAAACCCTTCTGGAAACAAGTGTTGCATTACCTCATCGGTAAAGCATAAGGGGTGTGCGGCGCCTCTATATCAGGAAACGTCATGACGGAGTTCGAATGACATCCGTGTTCGGTTTCCGGCCTGGGTGAGGTTATGCCTATCGCGCCAAGCTTGATGGTGGTCATCTTGCATTGCGGCTCGCCCCCCTTCATCCATAAATTGATGTAGCCTGACCGGCTCTATTTTCCAGGTCCTAGTGTAAGTCATAGGTGTCTCCTGGAGCCGCTACCTCTTTGCCTCGATGGCGTAGCGGTGCGGGCTGGTGTTCGCCATAAGCAGGTGCTTTATCTCACCCACGCGGTGGTCGTTCTGGTTCATCAGCGCAGTTATATCTTGATGGTATTGGCTCAAGGGCCTCGTCGTCGAATTGTGGCAGTAACCGATGCTTCGAATAACTCTTTGTTGGGCGTTCTAGGCCATATTCCTTAGCAGCTAGGACCTGGGTCCATATGTCGTTCAGCGTATCTAGTTTGGCCTGAAGCTGTTGTTGTTTCTATTTTAGGCTCCTTGCTGTTGCGAAGAGCTAACGCTTGAAGCGTTCCTGCTCGAGGGATTCCTCTGGCACGATGAAATCTTAGTCGCCGAGGCTGACTTCCTCTTAGGCGGTCGGTAGATAGTTACTATCCTACAAATCCTCATTCTCGGCAAGTTCGTCTGGATTGACTTTTCTTTCTTCCCTATCATCCTGCTCTATGGCAGGCTCGATCGGCTGGTGAAAGCACAAGTGCTCCCTGGGTGATTTTGATAATTAATGACAACATATCTCTTGTTGTACTAATACTTTTACCTAGTATGTTTCAGACAAGTTCAACAAATTAAGTGGCATGGACTAAAGGATGTGGAACCCCTTCAAGATGCTAAGGACAAAGGATTAGCTCAAGCTTCAAGATCAAGACTCTACATTTTCTATTTTAGTGATCCAAGATCACATTGAGTCTATAGGAAAAGCCAATACTATCAAGAGGGGATGAGGTGTTGCGTAATGGCTTGCTTGCTCAAAGTGCTTAGTGATATGCTCCAAAACCCTCAACTACCTTACCCACATCCACATATGACCTAAACCAAAAGTCAAACTCGGCCCCACCGATTCTTCTATCCGGTGCCACCGAGTTCAAATGTCATAGCCACTGCCACAAACCCTAGGCAAATCGGTTTCACCGATAGGGATCTTGGCCTCACCAAGATGGGATTGTAATCTCTCTGTGTATGTCCATTGCCAAAATCGGTTCCACCAAGATTGAGCAATCGGTACTACCGAGATTGCAATGCGAACTTTCTGGTTAGCTTATTACCAAAATCGGTCCCACCGAGTTTGTGTAATCGGTCTCACCAAGTTTGCTTGACCAACTCTCCGGTTAGCTTATTACCAAAATTGGTCCCACCGAGTTTGTGTAATCGGTCTCACCGAGATTACATTATGCCCTAACCCTAACCATATCGGTCCTACCGAGTTGCATCTCAGTCCCACCGAAAATCCTAACGGTCACTAGGTTTGCTAAATCGGTCCGGCCGAGTTTCTCAATTCGGTCTCACCGAGATTGGTAAATTGTGTGTAATGGTTAGTTTTTGTGTGGAGGCTATATATACCCCTCCACCCACTCTTCATTCATGGAGAGAGCCATCAGAACATACCTACACTTCCAATACACATTTTCTAAGAGAGAACCACCTACTCATGTGTTGAGGCCAAGATATTCCATTCCCACCATATGAATCTTGATCTCTAGCCTTCCCCAATTTGCGTTCCACTCAAATCTTCCTTCCACCAAATCCAAATCCTGTGAGAGAGAGTTGAGTGTTGGGGAGACTATCATTTGAAGCACAGGAGCAAGGAGTTCATCATCAACACACCATTTGTTACTTCTTGGAGAGTGGTGTCTCCTAGATTGGCTAGGTGTCACTTGGGAGCCTCCGACAAGATTGTGGAGTTGAACCAAGGAGTTTGTAAGGGCAAGGAGATCGCCTAATTTGTGAAGATCTACCGTTAGTGAGGCAAGTCCTTCGTGGGCGATGGCCATGATGGGATATACAAGGTTGCTTCTTCGTGGACCCTTCGTGGGTGGAGCCCTCCGTGGAGTCGCGCAACCGTTACCCTTCGTGGGTTGAAGTCTCCATCAACGTGGATGTACGATAGCACAACCTATCGGAACCACGACAAAAACATCTGTATCTCCAATTGCGTTTGAATTCTCCAAACCCTTCCCCTTACATTCTTGCAAGTTGCATGCTTTTCTTTCCGCTGCTCATATACTCTTTGCATGCTTGCTTTATATGTATTGTGTTTGTTAAACTTGTGCCAAAACTCCACTTCAACTTAAAGAAATAAAAAACTACAACTTTTGGTACTTAGTGTCTAATCACCCCCCCCTCTAGACACCTCTTCTCGATCCTTTCAATTGTTATCAGAGCCTTGGTCTCCATTGGCTTGGTTTAAACACCTTTCGAGGAAGACGGATGTGTCTACTTTGGGGAGTCTTAGACATAGAGTGCCTATTCTTGATGGAGAATATTTTCATGAGTGGAAAAATGAAATGCTTGAGATTTTCAATGAATATCACTTGAACAAGTACATTGCTAGCCCTTGTGCACCTCATATTGATCCGTTGCATCCCACACTCGAAGAGGATCTTGACATGATTCGTAATCTTAGAACCATCAATCTTATCATAAGAGGATTGCCCAAAAATTTGATTGCTAGTTTGCCTACTCTTGATTGTGCCTATACTATATGGAAATTTCTTGAGGAACGATTTCCAGATTATTCCTTGAAAAATTTAGACAAAATTCTCCATAAGTCTATTGCTTTGAGTAAGATGGATTCTAGTGATCCTAGCTTTGGTGATTGTCTATTTGAGCTTACCAATCTCATGTGTGCCATAGGAAATGTTGGGATCATTAGCGATATCATATCCGAAGCTATTAGAATTCATAAAGGTGACCATTTTGATGATCACTTGTCTAATGAATTACCCTCTCTAGGAACTGATCAATCACAAAATGATGTTGAACATGGATACTATGATGAGGATGATGATAGTGACTATGATCTCGATGATGCGATGAGACACTTTGGTCTTATGGCAAATCTTCACGGCTACATGGCTGGAGGAAAGGAATGGGTCCTTGATAGTGGATGTACTGATCATATGACCAGAGATAAAGACATGTTCCGTGAGCTTGCTGGAAACGACGGCCCTCGAAAGTATGTCACTTTTGGTGATAATTCAAAGGATAAGGTGGCCATCTCACATGATAGCTCCATACAAAATGTCATGCTCGTTGAATCTCTTGGCTATAACTTACTTTCAGTATCTAGACTTGCTGATTTCGGTTTCAATGTCCTATTTACTGAAGTAGACTGCCAAGTGTTTCGTAGAGATAATCATAAAATGGTCTTTACCGGTATATGTAGAGGAGATCTTTACATTGTTGATTTAACTAAAAAGGCTCAACCTAGAACTTGCTTAATTGCTAAATCTTCTAAAGGCTAGTGGTGGCATAGAAGGCTAGGCCATGTGGGCATGCGAAACCTTGACAAACTCATTAAAGGAAATCATATCCTTGGCGTTAACGATGTCATATTTGATAAGGATAGACTTTGTAGTGCTTGTCAAGCAGGGAAACAAGTTGGAGGAAGTCATCACGCTAAGAACATCATGACCACAAGAAGACCGCTCGAGCTACTTCACATGGATCTCTTTGGTCCAAATGCCTACAAGAGTCTCGGTGGTAACTCATTTGGTCTAGTCATAGTTAATGATTTTTCAAGATTTACGTGGGTGTTCTTTCTTGATGAAAAATCGCAGGTCCAAAAGATCTTCAAAAACTTTGCTAGGAATGCCCAAAATCAATTTGACGTGAAGATCAAGAAGGTTCGGAGCGACAACGGAACGGAGTTCAAGAACACAAATGTAGACACCTTTCTTGACGAAGAAGGGATTGCACATGAGTTCTCGGCTACGCACACACCTCAACAAAATGGAGTCGTTGAGAGGAAGAACCGGACTCTTATCAAGATGGCAAGAATTATGCTTGATGAGTACAAGACGCCAAAACACTTTTGGGCACAAGCGGTTGAGACAGCTTGTCATGCAACAAATCGCTTGTATCTTCACAAGCTACTCGGCAAGACGGCATACGAGCTCCTCACCAGTAACAAACCCCAAGTTGGATACTTTTGAGTATTCGGCTCAAAGTGCTACATTCTTGATAAGCATCGTCGTTCTAAATTTGCTCCGAAGTCTCATGAAGGTTTCCTACTTGGTTATGGCTCAAACTCTCACACATACCGTGTCTACAACAATTTCACCCGAAAGGTTGAAGAAACGGTAGATGTGAAGTTTGATGAATCTAACGGCTCGCAAGTGGAGCAATTGCCAATTGATGTAGGAGACAAAGATCCCTCGGAAGCAATCCAAGACTTGTCTATTGGCAAGATTCGTCCAACGGAGATAAAGGAGAGTACCTCGTCCGTCCAAGTGGAAGCTTCTACCTCACGACAAGGTGAACCAAGAGTTGATACGGAAGCATCCACGAGTGGGACACACCAAGATGAAGAAAACGAGGAAGTGCACCAAGACGAACGTCAACAACCTCCTTCTCCACCACGACAAGAGAACGACAACGCTAACAATGAAGAAGGCCAAGAAGAAGAACAAGATGAAGAAGATGTTCAACCAAGACCCAAGCAAAAGCTTTCACGAGTTCGAGCAAGAATTGCTAAAGATCATCCCGTGGAGCAAATCTACAATGATATCCAAACCGGGAGAATCACTCGCTCTAAAACTCGTTTGGCTAACTTTTGTGAACATTACTCATTCATCTCTAGCATTGAACCTATGAAGGTTGAAGAAGCATTGGAGGATCCGGACTGGATAAACGCTATGCATGAAGAGCTACACAACTTTGAGAGAAATCAAGTGTGGACATTGGTCGAGAAGCCCGACAACAACCACAACATCATCGGTACCAAATGGGTGTTTCGCAACAAGCAAGATGAAGATGGACAAGTGGTTCGCAACAAAGCACGTCTCGTCGCCCAAGGCTACACACAAGTCGAAGGTATGGACTATGGTGAGACATATGCTCCCGTTGCTAGACTTGAGTCCATTCGCATCTTACTTGCTTATGCTAATCACCATGATATCACTTTGTACCAAATGGACATTAAAAGTGCTTTTCTAAATGGTGAAATTGAGGAGGAAGTTTATGTTAAGCAACCTCCCGGCTTTGTCAATCCTAAGAAACCTAATCATGTCTACAAACTTCACAAAGCCCTTTATGGTCTTAAACAAGCTCCTAGAGCATGGTATAAATGCTTGACCAAGTTCCTTATTGAAAAGGCTTTGAAATTGGAAAAATAGATTCTACTCTTTTTACTAAAAGGGTTAATGGAGAACTATTTGTATGCCAAATTTATGTCGATGATATTATATTTGGATCAACTAACCCTCATTTTAGTGAAAAGTTTGGGAAGCTAATGTCGGAGAAGTTTGAGATGTCTATGATGAGTGAACTCAAATTCTTTCTTGGTTTGCAAATCAAGCAAACTAAGGAAGGCACCTTTGTCTCTCAAACGAAGTACACCAAGGACTTATTCAAGAAGTTCAATATGAAAGAAGGCAAAGGTATGACTACACCCATGCCTACTAGTGGACATCTTGATTTGACCAAAGATGGTGAACCGGTTGATCAAAAAGTTTACTGCTCTATGATTGGTTCATTGTTATATCTATGTGCTTCATGTCCCGATATCATGCTAAGTGTGTGCATGTGTGCATGATATCAAGCTGCTCCTAAGGAATGTCATCATAAGGCCGTGAATAGGATAGTGAGATACTTAATACATACACCAAATTTTGGCATTTGGTATCCAAAGAGGGCTTCCTTTGATCTGTTGGCTACTCCGACTTGGACTATGCCGGTGACAAGGTTGATAGAAAGTCCACTTCGGGTACTTTTCAATTCCTTGGTATATCTCTTGTGTCTTGGTCTTCCAAGAAACAAAACTCAGTATCCTTATCCACCGCCGAAGCGGAATACATTGCCGCTGGTTCATGTTGTGCTCAATTACATTGGATGACCCAAACTCTTAAAGATTATGGGATATATGTGAAACATGTTCCATTACTTTGTGACAATGAAAGTGCTATCAAGATTGCTCAAAATCCCGTGCAACACTCTCGAACTAAGCATATTGAAGTTCGTCATCATTTCATTCGAGATCACGTTGCTAAGGGTGACATAAACCTTAAGCATGTTCGCACCAACAAGCAATTAGCAGATATATTCACTAAACCACTTGATGGGAAAGTGTTTTGTAGGTTAAGAGGTGAATTGAACATCATTTATGCTTCAAGCTTGGAGTAGGAACTCCATTGGATACATGCAAGACTTGAGCTTACGACTAATCACTTGATATTTCTCCTATGATGATTATCTTATGTCTTGAAAATTTGCATCTTGCATGTTATCTAACCCTTGTAGGTACTTGGATGAATCTAATTCTATGAGATTGCAACTCACTCACATCTTGAGCAATCTCTACATCACCAAGTCTCTACACAATGGTGGTTGATGACAAGAAAGCACGAAACCTTTCAAACATATCCTTTGACAAATTTTATGTTGAGTTTCATGATTGTCATGTTGGATACACAAGTGCTCTTCCTTGCGAAAACTAACCCATGTAGGTAGATGAACTCAAAATCCAAAGGGTGCTCCCAACTCTTGATGGGCTACATCAACCTTGAGCAACCCACACAAGTTCAACTACATGATCAAGATCAACACCGCCACCCAAGGTATGTTATTCCATCTTAGAGTAGCTTTACTCCAAGTCATGAGTCAAAGCAACTCGACAAGATGTGAATACATCAAGATACTTAAACGAAAAATGGTAACCCCATTTTGAGCTTAAACGATGAGTACGACCTATGATCAAGTGATCTCACTTGACTCCTAAGTCAATATACTCTAACATAGGTGACTTTGTCACCGCCCAACTCTAGATGAAGTTCTCTTGTGTTCTTTTCTGTGTTCTTGCATTTGTCTCATGCATATTTGTTTCCCCTTTCAAAAAAACTTCATCTAGATCTTTTAGTTTCTTTTCTTTGCTTTTTGTTCTGCATTTTCTGCATCCAATTCATTGCAAATCTTTGTGAGATCTTATTTGTCCAGTGAGCTGAGGTGACAAGTGTTTTTCTCTGTGATGAACTCGGTTCCACCGGTTTCATGTCTCTGGTCTAGCCGAAGATTTTCGGAGCAACCGAAGCATACAACTCGGTGACACCGATTTCACTACAGGAAAAACATTTTGCCATTTATTCCTGCTTTATTCTTGATCCAGCTCCACTCAATGAATCTTGTCCTCTGCAAGCATCACATTTACCTTAATGCTTTGTATTGTGATTCAAGGACCGAACCCATTGACAACAAATTCCAGAAGACCCTTCTTGGAAATTAATGTCAAAGGGGGAGAGAGAGATCACATCAAAGCTTAATCATATCTCTAGGAGGAGAGATCTCTAGGGGGAGGGAATACTCCAGGAAAGAGTAATCTTCAAGGATCCCGGATGCTTGATGATTACTCTTTCCTGGAGTATTCCCTCCCCCTAGAGATCCTAGATGCGTGATGTTCAAGAGGAGAGATGCCACATGTCTTCTTTGGGGAAAGGCATGTTCATATGTGCTTATTTGCATTAGCTCTGTTCATTTGTTTCTTTGAGCTCTGTTTTTCTGTTCCCTATCTTCTCCCAGTATCCCATGCTAGATTCAGGGGGAGCAAGACATCCAAGGGAAAGAAAATTATTAAATTCATTGCATATCTTTCTCTTTGGGGACATGTCAATATCTATCGTGGTACTCTGTACTCACTCTACATGTCATCCCAGTCTTGGTACTCTTGTGGTTTCTTTTGTTTGCCCTAGCTAGTGGGTGCATCTGTGTTATCTAACCTTGTTTACGCAGGCTCATCCCATCCTAGCCAACTCAAGACCACAAGGTAAGTATATGCATCATAGTCATGTGTATGAGAAATTCTTGCTGATGTACATACTGTTTGCAAGAAGGACTCATGGGCATGAAGGTACATTTCCCATATTTATATCTTTTGCCCTGATGCATATTGCCAAGATACATGTAACACATTGCTACTCTGTCATGGTTATGCTCTCACATGCTTATATATTCCATATTCACATGATTGCATACATGTAGGGGGAGCCTATGCTTGTTACATGTCTTTCCAAAGCTTTACTTGCTATTCTCTATATCTTTATCTAAAGCTTTGATGTATGTTGCCATCAATTACCAAAAATGGGGAGATTGAAAGCACAAGTGCTCCCTGGGTGATTTTGATAATTAATGACAACATATCTCTTGTTGGACTAATAATTTTACCTAGTATGTTTCAGACAAATTCAAGAAATTAAGTGGCATGGACTAAAGGATATGGAACCCCTTCAAGATGCTACGGACAAAGGATTAGCTCAAGCTTCAAGATCAAGACTCTACATTTTCTATTTTAGTGATTGTCGGTGTCAAAACCGGCGGATCTCGGGTAGGGGGTCCCGAACTGTGCGTCTAGGCCGGATGGTAACAGGAGGCAAGGGACACGAAGTTTTACCCAGGTTCGGGCCCTCTCGATGGAGGTAATACCCTACGTCCTGCTTGATAAATATTGATGATATGGGTAGTACAAGAGTAGATCTACCACGAGATCGGAGAGGCTAAACCCTAGAATCTAGCCTATGGTATGATTGTTGATGTGTATGTTGTCCTACGGACTAAAACCCTCCGGTTTATATAGACACCGGATAGGGTTAGAGTTACATAGAGTCGGTTACAATGGTAGGAGATCTGTATATCCGTATCGCCAAGCTTGCCTTCCATGCCAAGGAAAGCCCCTTCCGGACACGGGATGGAGTCTTCAATCTTGTATCTTCATAGTCCAACAGTCCGGCCAAAGGATATAGTCCGGCTGTCCGCACACCCCCTAATCCAGGACTCCCTTAGTAGCCCCTGAACCAGGCATCAATGATGATGAGTCCGGCGCGCAGATTGTCTTCGGCATTGCAAGGCGGGTTCCTCCTCCAAGTACTTCATAGAAGATTTTGAACACAAAGATAGTGTCCGGCTCTGCAAAATAAGTTTCCACATATTGCCATAGAGAGAATAATATTTACACCAATCTAATCTGCTAACGTATTCCGTAGCGTGACACAACACGGCCAAGCCTTTATCTGAGTCGTTTCATTATCCCACCTCAGCGTGTCATGCGAGGCAGTTTCCTTGGCACGTCTTGTTAAAGTAGAGATCATGTCCCCTTATCCCGGGATTCTCATCAATACGGGCGTGGGTAACCCAACCGCGCCATTGATTACGGCGCTTGGAGATAAGCGAGTTTTACCAGGCTGGTAGGGGACATGTAGTTGCGTCCACCCATATAAGGGATAAGGATCCACCTTTTCACCTACGCCTTCTTCCTCCTTGCCTATCCATTCTGCGCACTCGAGCTCCAGCGCCCAAGTCCGCACTCCCCACCTCAACCTTCTCCAGCCATGTCCGGAGCGGGAGGCAAGTGGATGGTGTCCTCCGTCACGGAGGGACACATCAAAAAACTGAGGAAGGCCGGATACTTGTCTAACGACATCGCGTACCGGCTTCCCGAAAAGGGGCAGCTCATCCCCACCCCTAGGCCCCATGAGAGGGTAGTGTTCCTCCCCCATTTCCTCCACGGACTGGGCTTCCCTCTCCACCCATTTGTCCGGGGACTCATGTTCTACTATGGCCTGGATTTCCATGATCTGGCCCTGAACTTTATCTCAACATCTCGGCGTTTATCGTCGTGTGCGAGGCTTTCCTCTGCATCCGCCCCCATTTCGGCCTATGGCTCAAGACTTTCAACGTCAAGCCGAAGGTGGTGCGCGGCAACCAGGCGGAGTGCGGAGCACCATGGTAGGCAAGATGGCCAACGTCCTATGGCTCGAGGGCTCCTTTGTGGAGACCCTGAAGGGGTGGCAATCGGGGTGGTTTTACATCACCGAGCCACGCGACGCCGAATGGGTCGCACCCCCCGAGTTTCGATTCGGACCCCCTACGCGGCTCACCTCCTGGAAGGAGACGGGCCTGTCGTGGGGTAAGAAAGGAGAGCTGACCAGACTCCAAACATGCATCCAAACCCTGGTGGACAAGAAGCTCAAACTTGTCAACGTAGTCCAGGTTATGCTCATCCGCTTGATCCTCCCGTGTCAACAACGGGCTTTCAACCTGTGGGAGTTCGACCCGGCGCGGCACCAAACTCTGAGCAAGCTCTTCTACACGATGTACGAAGATGCCTGGAAGGTGCTTTTCAAGGGCGCTGAGGCCCCCACATCCGCTACCGAGGATCGCGGATTCAGTATGCAGCATCACGCTCATGCGGTAAGCTGCTTTTTCCTTTTACAGGGTATTAGTTTTCCATAGTTTGAATCTATGCGGGATCTGAGCTCCCATACCTCTGACAGGCTTGGCAGGCGAAGTCCGGACAGATCAACTGTCTGGCTTCTTTGCCCGAAGACCCAGCTGACGCCCACTTGGCGAAGCTGCTGGTTCCGGCACCCTATGTGGTGCCGGAGAAGAAGGCCACAAAGAAGGCCACGGGGACTCGAAAGAGTGCCCGGCGCCAGGAGGTGTCGGGTTCATCATCCGACGGCTCCGAGGCGCATTCCTCCCGTGAAGACGGTGAGGAAGAAGAAGAGACCTCTCCCCCTCCAGCGGGAGGAGAGAAGAAAAGGAAGGCCGCCCTCTCTGGGGAGGCCAGAGGGTCCAAGAAGGGGAAAACCCTTCCTCCGGACTACTCTACTGACGCCAACGACGGCGGAGAGGAGTGGCCGCTCAGGGCCAAGACCCTGGCGAAATCGTAAGTATCCGGATACCAGAGTAATTCATAGTATTCCTTTATTGCACAGCTTTCCCTTACGTCGAATATGTTTATGTAGCCCACCCAAAGACCGGCCCGACACGTTGTCGAGCGGTTCAGTGGACTCGTTGGATGTGAACTCGCTTCCGACGGCTTCCTTCCCCCGCCCTGTGGACAACACCGAAGTGTTGTCCCAACAGGTTCCAAGCCAGGAGGAGATGGTCCTGGAGGCGCCGCAAGGCGACATCCCGGACTCCAGGAGGAAAGGGGATGAAACCCCCCAGGGCTCCAAGTCCGGCTCTAGGCCGGACACCGCTCCGGAACCTTCAAAGGTTCCAGAGTCCGGCGGGGACCTCCTTCCAAGAGGAACAAGCCCACCGTGCCAGTGGCCCCCGTCCAACCAGAGGCGCCGGACAATATGTTGGAGGCGCTCCAAGGCGCCTCCATCGACGAGGAGCACCGCACCATTATGAGTGCGGTGGTCCAGAAGGTTCAGTTCGCTAAGAGCGGACTGACTGAAGCTTGTACTAGCCTTTTAACAGGCTTTGAGGTAAGTAAATAATATTACCGCATAGACAGTAGCCCCTGATGCTCTGTTTGGCATTCGGGAAGAAAAGCCGAATAGAGGATCAAATAAAATTCGCAGGAGTCTAACAAAAAGGAGTCAATATGCGTATACAGGCTTCTCTGCTTGCGTCTGCCGCACTGACTGCGTAGGTGGACACGCTAAAGCAGAACCTCGAGCGGTCCGAGCAAGAGCTCGGTTGTGCCAAGAAGCAGCTCAAGGACAATGAAGGTAATAAATACCTTGTTTAAGGCAGAGATCGTGTCCCCTTATTCCGGGATTCTCATCAATACGGGCGTGGGTAACCCAACCGTGCCATTGATTACGGCGCTTGGGAGAGAAGCGAGTTTTACCACGCTGGTGGGGACGCGTAGTCGCATCCGAAGTGTTGTCCCAACAGGTTCCAAGCCGTGAGGAGGTGGTCCTGGAGGCGCCGCAAGGCGACCTCCCGGACTCCAGGAGTAAAGGGGATGAAACCCCCCAGGGCTCCAAGTCCGGCTCTAGGTCGAACGCTGCACCGGAACCTTCAAAGGTTCCAGAGTCCGGTGGGGGACCTCCTTCCAGAGGATCAAGCCCACCGTGCCGGTGACCCCCGTCCAACCGGAGGTGCCGGATAATCTGTTGGAGGCGCTCCAAGGCGCCTCCATCGACGAGGAGCACCGCACCATTATGAGTGTGGTGGTCCAGAAGGTTCAGTCCGCCAAGAGCAGACTGACTGAAGCCTGTACTAGCCTTTTAACAGGCTTTGAGGTAAGTAAAGAATGTGTAAATAATATTACCGCATAGACAGTAGCCCCTGATGCTCTGTTTGGCGTTCGGGAAGAAAAGCCGAATAGAGGATCAAATAAAATTCGCAGGAGTCTAACAAAAAGGAGTCAATATGCGTATGCAGGCTTCTTTGCTTGTGCCCGTCTCACTGACTGCGGAAGTGGACATGCTAAAGAAGAACCTCGAGCGGTCCGAGCAAGAGCTCGGGCGTGCCAAGAAGCAGCTCGAGGACAATGAAGGTAAGAAATACCTTGTTTAAATATACATATAAAAGGTGCAATTGCAAAAAATGACATGATTATCGTGGCTATTGTAGGGGCCGTGTCTGAGGTGGCGACCCTTAAGCAAGCGCTGGACGAGGCCAAGAAGAGGGCGGCCACGGAGCGCACCGAGCGAGAGAAGTGTGAGGCCGAGGTTGGCAAGGTGCGGCAAGAGCTCCAGGCTCTCATGGAAAAACATGAGAGTTTGGAGCTTGACTCAAAGACGCGAGCATCCGAGCTCGCGGTGGCTATTGAAAATGCCAAGTCTGCCAAGGCCGAATCCCAGAAGACCCTCCAGGAGTTGGATGAGGTGAAGCAGCTAGCGGCGGGTAAGGCATTCTTTATGGAAAGCAAACACATAAACGTGAGTTACTTGTTACTTACCCGAATCCGGAGCTCTCCAGGAGCGTTCGCAGATCTTCCCCGGAGTGTGTCCGATGCCGCCGCATTCTATCGAGCCAAGGAGGGCAGCTCGACAGAGAAGGTGTTCTGGTCTCAGTACGCTGAGGCCGGACACCCCGTGCCCCTGAGCGACCAGCTGAAGCAACTGGTCGAGCTTCACAAGGCGGCCGAACAGGCCATGAAGGGCCTCATTGTTTGGTTGTGGCCTGGAGGGGCTCTGCCTGGGAGCTATTTCATGCTGGTGCGGCGGCTGGTGGAGGCCTGTCCAGTACTCGAAGTCATCAAGCGCTCCGTCTGCATTGAGGGTGTCTGTAGGGCCCTTGCCCGTGCTAAGGTGCACTGGGGCAAGCTGGATGCTAAGAAGCTTGTGAAGGACGGGCCACCACCAGGGAAAGAGCATCGCAAGCCCGAGAATTACTATAAGGATGTTCTGAAGGGTGCCCGCCTTGTGGCGGATGAATGTTCTAGGGATGTAATTTTTGAGTGAAACTTGCTCGTTTTGTCCTGTGCACTGAAAATTTGTTTATATGCGGTAAGCAATGCTGTTGGAATTTAAAATATTACCTTCTGTGCGGCTGTTTATCAATTTTGAGAGATGGCGAGTCGTCGGCTTCTGCCCCCGTGCCGCTAGTGCTGGGGTGTTCGGGGATAAACCTGAGCGCTCTTTTTCCCATGTTTGGGTCCTTCGAGGGAGGCGCTCAGCCCAACGAACAAGGCAATCAGACTATAATGCGTGAACACTCTCACTTAGCCATAGAATTCTATAATTTTAAATTTCGGCAAAGCCCCTGATATTTGGAAGACCGAGTTCGGGGCGCTATCCACGCCTTGGCCGGATAGAGCCGGCTCCTCGCCCTAAGCGGAATAAGTCTTTAGGGACTTGAAAAACCTCTCGAACAGCGACCAGCTCTCGCTTCATCATGACAGTCAGTTTTAGCTTCCTCCACTGAGGTGCTCGACCCAGCTCAACTGGGGCACAATCGTAGTGGTTCTCCTAGTGCTACCTTAGCCGATATAGCGGAACGTAAGGCACCAAAACATAAGAGCCGGGCAAACCCAACTATTGACCCAAGACATGATTCGGAGCCGATGCATATAGTGCTATAAGTTCGGGGTGCCACACTTGTTAAAGTGTTTGGACTTCTCACACCATATTGAGGGGTACTAAAGCCCCTGGCGTATTTTGGCCGTACCAACGTGTACGAGTGCAACATGTCGTTAAGGAACATATATAAAGAAAAAAGGCAATGCAAAAATAGACGAAAGCTATGCATTGTTTATTAAAAAGGGTTGCGATCAAAGCAGAACGATACAAATAATGCGATAAGTGAAAGGTTGGACTAGTTAACATGTCTGTTCCAGGGGCAAGCTGGGGAATAGTATGCGGAACAGGTATACTTCTCGTGATAGAGACCACCTGGGAGTTCCGTAATGCGGCGTGGCTTTTCTGCTTCCCTGGTTCTTGCATCGTTTGTGCGGCAATTGAACTGCCGAACAGGCCTTCCGAAGGATGGAGTCCTGAAAGTAAGAGAAAATTAAAAAATCGACAGCCCCTGGTGCGGTTTAAGCCGTGTTTCGGGCGTGCCATGATGGTGCCCCTCCCCTTGTACCCATGGTATCTCTAGAGCGTAGTTATGTACGCGAAGTACTGGCATCACCTTTTTGCGAGGGTTGGGGTTGGGGGCGCATTGCTACACCTGCTCGGATCGTGCCAGGCGGTCTTGTTGTAGGTTACTCCGGGCGCGCTTGACAGTGTCTGGTCGTTTAGTGGCCGGACTGGAGAACTGCCTGCAGAGGCTGCTTTGTACTTCTGCTGCAAGGGCCGCCGTGTGCTCCTCCGTTCGGAGGGAGCGTTCGGTGTTTCCATTGACCGTAATTACTCCTCGAAGGCCTGGCATCTTGAGCTTATGGTATGCGTAGTGCGGTACCGCATTGAACTTGGCGAATGCGGTTCGCCCGAGCAGTGCGTGATAGCCACTGCGGAACGGGACTATGTTGAAGATTAACTCCTCGCTTCGGAAATTATCCGGAGATCTGAAGACCACTTCAAGTGTGACTGAGCCTATACAGTTGGCCTCTACACCTGGTATTACGCCTTTAAAGGTCGTTTTGGTGGGCTTAATCCTCGAGGGATCTATGCCCATTTTCCACACTGTATCCTGGTAAAGCAGGTTCAGGCTGCTGCCTCCGTCCATAAGGACTCTAGTGAGATGAAATCCGTCAATAATTGGGTCTAGAACCAATGCGGCGAATCCGCCATGACGGATGCTAGTGGGATGGTCCCTTCGATCAAAGGTGATCGGGCAGGAGGACCATGGGTTGAATTTTGGGGCGACTAGCTCTACCGCGTATACATCCCTTAAAGCGCGCTTCCGCTCCCTTTTGGGGACGTGGGTTGCGTATATCATGTTCACCGTCCGCACTTGTGGGGGAAAACCCTTCTGTCCACTGTTGTTCGGCGGCCGCGGCTCCTCGTCGTCATCGCTATGCAGCCCCTTGTCTTCATTTTCGGCGTTTAACTTGCCTGCCTGCTTGAACACCCAACAATCCCTGTTGGTGTGATTGGCCGGCTTTTCGGGGGTGCCATGTATCTGGCACAAGTGGTCGAGTATTCGGTCCAAACTGGACGGGCCCCTAAGATTCCTTTTGAATGGATTTTTCCGCTGACCGGATTTAGAGCCTCTGAATCCGGCATTAACTGCCGTATCCTCAGTATTGTCGCCGTTAATGCGGCGCTTCTGCTTGTTGCGACACGACCTTCCACTACTGTCCCTGGTGTCCGAATTACCAGGGTTCTTGGTCATATTGTTGCTACGAGCAAGCCAGCTGTCTTCTCCCGTGCAAAAGCGGGTCATGAGTGTCGTGAGTGCTGCCATAGATTTCGGCTTTTCCTGTCTAAGGTGCCGGGCCAGCCACTCGTCACAGATATTGTGCTTGAAGGCTGCTAGGGCCTCAACGTCCGGACAGTCGACTATTTGATTTTTGTTTGTTAGGAACCGTGTCCAGAATTGCCTGGCCGATTCCTCTGGCTGCTGAATTACGTGACTTAGGTCATCGGCGTCTGGGGGTCGCACATAAGTGCCCTGGAAATTGTCGAGGAATGCGGCTTCCAGGTCCTCCCAACAACTGATTGATCCTGTTGGCAAGCTGTTAAGCCAATGCCGAGCTGGTCCTTTAAGCTTGAGTGGGAGGTATTTGATGGTGTGGAAATCATCTCCGCGGGCCATGTGGATATGAAGGAGATAATCCTCAATCCATACCGCAGGATCTGTTGTGCCATCATCTGATTCGATGTTTACGGGTTTGAAACCCTCGGGGATTTGATGATCCATTATTTCATCTGTGAAGCATAGTGGGTGTGCGGCGCCTCTATACCGTGCTATATCATGACGTAGCTCCAATGAGCTTTGTCTACTGTGTCCGGCCCTGCCGAATTTGTGGCCGGCGTGACGGTTACCGTCTCGAGCCGTGGGGCGCCACCGCGATCCGTAGATCGATCTTGTTTGCCTTGCCTTGTCCTCCAACATATCTCGTAAGTCCGGCGCATATTCCCGTGCCTTGGTACGGGGTGCGGCTTGAGTGGAGGGCCGAGAGGCCTCTCTATCGTGGCCACGAGGTGGCCGGTCGGCCGCATCAAGTGCTTCCTCCTCTAATCGGGGTAGCAACCTGCGCTTTGGGTAGCTCTTGGAGTGGCTTTCGAGTTTATGCTCTTCGGCCGCAAGGACTTCAGTCCATCTGTCAACTAGCAAATCTTGATCAGCTCTAAGTTGTTGCTGTTTTTTCTTGAGGCTTCTTGCCGTGGCCATAAGCCTGCGTTGGAAACGCTCTTGCTCGACGGGATCCTCTGGCACGACGAATTCGTCATCGTCGAGGCTTGCCTCGTCTTCGAAGGGGGGCATATAATTATCATCCTCGACCTCTCTGTCTGCCGCTCTCTCATGAGGGCTGGTTTCTCCATCCTCCTGTGCTAAATCTTGCTGGAGGGGGTTTTCTTCGGCACTGTCTGGGGTGTTGGTGGGATTTTGAGCGGCTCCGCTGACACTGGCGCTTAGGCTGTTTCTTGGAGGGCTCATCCTTCGCTGTTCCATCGCCATCTCCTTCTTTTGGGGTGTCCACCATGTAAATGTCATATGACGAGGTGGCTTTCCAGGGCCTGGTAGGCGTTGGTTCGTCATCATCTCCTTCATCGGCGTCCATACCGTCGATGTCTTCGGAGTCGAAGTCGAGCATGTCGGTTAAGTCGTCGATAGTGGCTACAAAGTGGGTGGTGGGTTGGCTTTGAATTTCCTCATGGTCCGTACCCCAACCTCGCTGACCGTAGTCCGGCCAGGGCTCTCCTGATAAAGAGAGAGACTTCAGTGTCTTCAGGATATCACCGAAAGGCGAGTGCTGAAAGATGTCCGTGGTAGTAAACTCCATGATCGGCGCCCAATCGGATTCGATCGGCAGGGGCGCGGAGGGTTCGGAGTCCGGAAAGGAGTCCGGCTCCTTGGAGTCACGAGTCTTGCAGAGTACGGGGCTGGTGTTCGGCCCAATCGCCGTTGGGATCGCAGCCCCCGAGGTGGCGTCCAACCGCCCATCCTCGATCGACGCAGTTGGCTCCGAATTAATGGTCGAAGCTGATGCGGGTGCGGCCTCCAGGGCACTGTTCGGTGGCAGAGCTAGATCATGCTCGTTGGGATAGTGCGGCGCGCTCGGCAGTGGCTCGAATCCATCGAAGATGAAGTCCCCGCGGATGTCAGCCGTGTAGTTTAAACTTACAAATCTTACCTGATGGCCAGGGGCGTAGCTTTCGATCTGCTCCAGATAGCCAAGTGAATTGGCCCGCAGTGCGAAGCCGCCAAAGACGAAGATCTGTCCGGGGAGGAAGGTCTCACCCTGGACTGCATCGCTATTGATGATCGTAGGAGCCATCGAGCCTGACGGCAACGACACAGAGGAACTCTCAATGAAAGCACCAATGTCGGTGTCAAAACCGGCGGATCTCGGGTAGGGGGTCCCGAACTGTGCGTCTAGGCCGGATGGTAACAAGAGGCAAGGGACACGAAGTTTTACCCAGGTTCGGGCCCTCTCGATGGAGGTAAAACCCTACGTCCTGCTTGATTAATATTGATGATATGGGTAGTACAAGAGTAGATCTACCACAAGATCTGAGAGGCTAAACGCTAGAATCTAGCCTATGGTATGATTGTTGATGTGTATGTTGTCCTATGGACTAAAACCCTTCGGTTTATATGGACACCGGATAGGGTTAGGGTTACATAGAATCAGTTACAATGGTAGGAGATCTGTATATCCGTATCGCCAAGCTTGCCTTCCACGCCAAGGAAAGTACCTTCCAGACACGGGACTGAGTCTTCAATCTTGTATCTTCATAGTCCAACAGTCCGGCTGTCCGGACACCCCCTAATCCAGGACTCCCTCAGTGATCCAAGATCACATTGAGTCTATAGGAAAAGCCAATACTATCAAGAGGGGATGAGGTGTTGCGTAATGGCTTGCTTGCTCAAAGTGCTTAGTGATATGCTCCAAAACCCTCAACTACCTTACCCACATCCACATATGACCTAAACCAAAAGTCAAACTCGGCCCCCACCGATTCTTCTATCCAGCGCCACCGAGTTCAGATGTCATAGCCACTGCCACAAACCCTAGGCAAATTGGTTTCCCCGATAGGGATCTCGGTCTCACTGAGATGGGATTCTAATATCTCTGTGTATGTCCATTACCAAAATCGGTCCCACCGAGATTGAGCAATCGGTACTACCGAGACTACAATGTAAACTTTCTGGTTAGCTTATTACCAAAATCGGTCCCACCGAGTTTGTGTAATCGGTCTCACCAAGTTTGCCTGACCAACTCTCTGGTTAGCTTATTACCAAAATCGGTCCCACCGAGTTTGTGTAATCGGTCTCACTGAGATTATGTTATGCCCTAACCCTAACCATATCGGTCCTACCAAGTTGCATCTCAGTCCCACCGAAAATCCTAACGGTCACTAGGTTTTCTAAATCGGTCCGACCGAGTTTCTCAATTCGGTCTCACCGAGATTGGTAAATTGTGTGTAACGGTTAGTTTTTGTGTGGAGACTATATGTACCCCTCCACCCACTCTTCATTCGTGGAGAGAGCCATCAGAACATACCTACACTTCCAA
The DNA here is from genome assembly GCF_018294505.1 of Triticum aestivum. Taxonomy (NCBI): domain Eukaryota; kingdom Viridiplantae; phylum Streptophyta; class Magnoliopsida; order Poales; family Poaceae; genus Triticum; species Triticum aestivum. Next base: position 447,330,549 of record NC_057797.1, read on the forward strand.
TACACATTTTCTGAGAGAGAACCACCTACTCATGTGTTGAGGCCAAGATATTCCATTCCCACCAGATGAATCTTGATCTCTAGCCTTCCCCAAGTTGCTTTCCACTCAAATATTCTTTCCACCAAATCCAAATCCTGTGAGAGAGAGTTGAGTGTTGGGGAGACTATCATTTGAAGCACAAGAGCAAGGAGTTCATCATCAACACACCATTTGTTACTTGTTGGAGAGTGGTGTCTCCTAGATTGGTTAGGTGTCACTTGGGAGCCTCTGACAAGATTGTGGAGTTGAACCAAGGAGTTTGTAAGGGCAAGGAGATCGCCTACTTCGTGAAGATCTACCGCTAGTGAGGCAAGTCCTTCGTGGGCGATGGCCATGATGGGATAGACAAGGTTGTGCTTCTTCGTGGACCCTTTGTGGGTGGAGCCCTCCGTGGACCCACGCAACCGTTACCCTTCGTGGGTTGAAGTCTCCATCAACGTGGATGTGAGATAGCACCACCTATTGGAACCACGACAAAAACATCTGTGTCTCCGATTGCGTTTGAATTCTCCAAACCCTTCCCCTTACATTCTTGCAAGTTGCATGCTTTACTTTCCGCTGCTCATATACTCTTTGCATGCTTGCTTGATATGTATTGTGTTTGTTAAACTTGTGCCAAACCTCCACTTTAACTTAAAGAAATTAAAAACTGCAACTTTTGGTACTTAGTATCTAATCACCCCCCTCTAGACACCTCTTCTCGATCCTTTCAGCTGGTCAGAGTCTTCAGCATTCTCCAAAGTGTCATTGTCTCCGGTGTCGGTATTACTTTCCTTTTCGAGACGTGACTTTGAGTCGCGCCGTTAACGTCAATGTTTTGGTGATGCCTCGGTAGGCTTGTCCTCAATTGGGTCCTTGTTGCCGTCATCGTCGTCGTTATCCTTTCTAGGTGTATCCACCATATACACATCGTATGTGGAGGTGGCCGTCCAACGCCTGGTGATGGGCGGATTCTGGCCTGGTTCGTCTCCGTAATCGTCGTCCATACCGTTGATGTCTTCGGAGGCGTAATCTAGCACGTCGGTCAAGTCCTCGGCAGTGGCTATTAAGTGGGTGGTGGTTGGGACATGAAATTCCCCACTCTTAGCCCCTAGTCCGGGCTGGGCATAGTTCGGAGGTGACACTTCCATAATGGCAAGAGATTGCATTAAGTCCAAGGCCTCGTTTAAGAGCGAAGGCCAGATGAGGAACTGGGGACCTGCGGGGGCGAGCATGGTAGGTTCTACCAGGCCATGCTCACTGGACGCAGACCATGGGAGTTTGGAGCTAGCATCCTGTCGGATTACGGGTTCCGGCAAAACCCTTGAGGTTCGAACAATGGGGTGCACACTAAGATCTCCCCCGCTCCCTAGCTCGAACCCAAAGGACACGCGACACAAGAGTTTATACTGGTTCGGGCCACCAATGTGGTGTAATACCCTTCTCCAGTGTGGTGTGGTGGATTGCCTCTTGGGCTGAGGATGAACAATTACAAGGGAAGAACAGCCTCCTGAGGAGAGGTGTTTTTGTGCTTGGTGAGTTGATGCGGTCGGGGATTCTCTCTCTCTCTCTAGATGAGCCTCTCTAGATCAGCCTCCCTCTCTTTGGTGGTGGCTTATCCTATGTATAGAGGCCCAGGTCCTCGTCCCAAATATTAGGCGGGAAGGGATCCCACAACGGCCAATTTGAAGGGGGACAGCTAGTACAAGCTATTCTGACAAAAGTAGTCTTCGCCTGCCAAAGGCTCTGGTGGTGACGCCGTCTTGGGCTCGACGGTGACCTCTGTCCTGTTGTCCTGCTGGTCTTGGTCTTATTGCACCGATATGGAAACCTTTGCCTGATGCCTCGGGACTCCTCATCTGCGCTTGCCTCTTTAGAACCAAAGAGGAAAGGAGGACACTCCGCGCACTGGCGCCTGCCTGGCGCCCGCCTGCGCCAGTCGTCATGGCTTGCATGACGCAAACCTCGTGAGGTGTCCCTTGCCTTGATCTCTCCGCCCCTCACGAGCCAGCCTGGTGAGGCCGCCCCTGAGGAGGTCTTGCATCGTCTGCCTCGCGAGGCTTGGCCCCTCGCGAGGGCCTTGAGTGTTTGCTGGTGAAGATGGGCCATACGGGGCCGCTGGTGGAGCCACGCTGTGGGCTGCAGGCAGGCAAGTCTGGGGACACCCATTCCAAGAACGCCGATAGTAGCCCCCAGGCCCAATGCACGCTCAGGCTTGGCTTCAAGGCGAAGCCAAAGGGCAAGTGCGGAGCGCCGCTGGCCCCAATAGCCTGCGGCCACGGTTGACGCGTGGCGATTGATTGGACGTGGGCGTCTCCGCATCCCCACGCTGCCTCGGCAACTGCCCGACTTGACGAGTCCTTGCTGCATGCAGAAAAAGATCATTATTACCTTAGATCATGGAGGCCAGCGGTTGGCCTCCTCTTGGCTATAAATGGGCAGGGGGAAGAGCCCCTGTCAACCATCTCTTCCTTTGCTTCTCCCGCTTCTTCTTCTTCCTCTCTTCACTGCCGGCAGCGAAACCCATGGCGCCTGCGAAGAGGCTCTCGGCTACGGAGAAGGGGAAGGCTCACGAGGAGGGGGCTGGCTCACCGCCACCCAAGAGGGGGCGCGGCCGTCCCTGCAAGCACACTGTGACCCCCGTCGTGGCCCCTCGTGGCCGCGGTGGCGCCTCTTCGCGTGGTGGTGGTCGCCCGAGTCGTGGGAGCCCTGTCGATGAAGGGAGGCACACCATGGTCGCGCGGCCGCCCAGGCCGCGCTTCCACTCTGTGGAAGTGCTGCCGGAGTTAGTCATGTGGTCGGAGAACCCGGACGGCACTTGGCTTCAGCTCCCGCGCTTCTTTGCCGGCGAGCTGCCAGCCCCTGGTCTAGGTGGTCTCTGGCTGCAGGTGGACGGCTGCTGCAGCAAGGCTTCGTGGGTCGCGGTCGAGGTCTCCGCCGTAGGCAACACAGTCCTGGCCCGTGGCTGGCAGACATTTGCCCGCGCGCATGGCCTGGGCCAGCGGTGCTCCCTCCACTTCAAGTACGATGGCAACACGACCCTCTATGTGAGGGTGTTCAGGGAAGACGGTCGCCGCGTCGGGTGTTGCCTTGAGGACAAGAACGGCGGTGAGGTGCTCGGCCTAGGCGACGGCCGTGATGAGAGTGAAGGCGGGCTCGCCCTCGGTGCCGGCCAAGGCTCGTCCAGCTATGGTGACTCTTCTTCTGGCGACAGCTCTAGTAGCGGCGGCTACGACTAGTCGCCACGCCCCCGTACCCGCTTCGAAGGTGGCAGCGGGTCGTCTCGTCACCGCGCTTCAGTGAAGCATGAGGAAGGGTCTGGCTGAGTTCAAGAGAGCGCCACAAGCCCGTACTCACGACTTGCCGCGGGAGCACGTTCCGCTTCTGTTTCGTTCTTCCTTTCCTTCCTACATCAAGAGAGAGACAAGTATGGGGCCCCGCTCGGGCGTGCAACAATTATGATTTCTAATTGGATGTGCTATGTTTATCATTCTTGTGTCGTGTTGCAGGATCACGTTTTATATATGCGCGTAGGAATAACTTAGCTTGATGCGCCTGAAGTAGTTTCTGCATCGCGAGACGCGCATTCCCTAATGCCTGGCGAGGCCTCCTGTGCTCGGAAGGCGTCTGAGAACTGCAAAAAATCGCTAGGAAATCCTTATCCTTTCGAATCCTGGCCATAGGCACTACCGGTCATGACCCAGTGCTTCGTATCGCGGTACCCGGGGGGGCACGGATTGAGAGGGGTGCGCCATCTTGCGAACTCGAGCGAGGGTGCCTTGCGAAAAAGAAGAAAATGAAAATGCTCACGAGGGCGCGACGATGCTCATGTGGGCGCCTGTCCAGCCCCCTCGCGAGGCATGTGAGGGAGAGTACGGGTCGAAAAATGAGGTACCGAGAGTAGAAAAGGAAGCAAAAGGCAATGGAACCAGGTCAGCAAGGAACACCACAAAGCAAATTCTCACCAAAAGGGGCAAACCAACTGCAGAAAGAAAATGAAAAGCCGCGTTCGGCACCTAGTCTAGTCTTCTTGTCTTCTCACCAGCGTGGATCTAAGTGCTGCCACTAAGACGTGGGAGGGAGCCCCTGAGTCCCAAGGGCGGCACTCCTGAGACTCCGGGGCATGTATAACCCCACTCATTATTACATGAGAGTGTCACGAGCGGAGATCTTCACAGGCACCGGGCCTTGCTTCACAGGCACAAGGCGTTGCTTCATGGGTAGAACCTCCAGAGGTGCTGGATGTTCTGGGCATTCTGGATGGGGATCCCGTCCTGCGTCTCCAGGCATGCAGCGCCTGGCCTAGAGACGTGGGCAACCCGAAACGGGCCCTCCCACATGGGTGAGAGCTTGCGCAACCCTTCACTAGAGAGCACCCGCCCCTAGACAAGATCACCCACCTCGAGCGTCCTGGAGTGGATGCTGCAGCAGTGGTACCGTCCCAGCGCCTACTTGTACCTTGCAGCTCGAAGCGAGGCTTCACAACGGCGTTCCTCCCCCAGCACGAGTCCATCCCCCGCATGGCGTCCTGCTGCGTTTCATCAAACGCCAGGACCCGCGCGGAGCGATGCCTGACCTTATGTAGGAGAACCGCTTCTGCTCTGTAGACGAGGAAGAACGGGGTCTCGCCTGTCGGCCTGGTGGCGGTGGAGCGGATGGACCACAACATGGACTGGAGCTCGTCATGCCAGCCCCTGTCGCAGGCCTCGAGCTTCTTCTTGAAGGTCCTAGTCTTGAGACCCCTCAGGACTTCCGCGTTCGCGCGTTTGACCTGGCCGTTGCTCCTGGGGTGCACCGCGAAGGCGTAGCAGATCTGTGTTCTAAGGTTAGCACAATATGTTTTGAAGAGATTGCTAGTGAACTGTGAGCCATTGTAGGTGATGATGCGATTAGGGACCCCAAATCGGCTTACGAGGCCCTTGATGAACTTGACCGTTGACCCAGCTGGGATGGTGCGGGCGGCTTCCACTTCCGCCCACTTGGTGAATTTGTCGATGGTGACGTAGAGGTAGCGGTAACCTCCAGGCGCTCGAGGGAATGGGCCCAGGATATCCAGCCCCCAGACCGTGAACGACCATGAGAGCGGGATAGTCTAGAGGCCCTGAGTCGGCTGGTGGATCTGCTTGGCGTGCAATTGGCAGGCCTCATAGGATTTCACCAGCTCGGCTGCGTCGTTGAGTGTCGTGGCCTAGTAGAACCCGTTGCGCAAAGCCTTGCCCACTAGGGTGTGTGACGACGAGTGGTGCCCACAGTCTCCGCCTTGTATGTCGGCCAGCAACTCATTTCTCTGTTCCCTGGAAATGCATCATAGAGAAACATCATTTGGCCCCTTCCTGTATAGCTCACTGAGGGAGTCCTGGATTAGGGGGTCTCCGGACAGCCGGACTATATCCTTCGGCCGGACTGATGGACTATGAAGATACAAGATTGAAGACTTCATCCCCTGTCCGGATGGGACTCAACTTGGCATGGAAGGCAAGCTAGGCAATACGGATATGTATATCTCCTCCTTTGTAACCGACCTTGTGTAAGCCTAACCCCCTCCGGTGTCTATATAAACTGGAGGGTTTTAGTCCATAGGACAACATACAATCATACCATAGGCTAGCTTTTAGGGTTTAGCCTCTCCGATCTCGTGGTAGATCAACTCTTGTAATACTCATATCATCAAGAATAAATCAAGTAGGACGTAGGGTTTTACCTCCATCAAGAGGGCCCGAACCTGGGTAAAACATCGTGTCCCCTGCCTCTTGTTACCATCCGCCTTAGACGCACAGTTCGGGACCCCCTACCGGAGATCCGTCGTTTTTGACACCGACATTGGTGCTTTCATTGACAGTTCCTCTGTGTCTTCGCCGTTAGGCTTGATGGCTCCTACGATCATTGATAGCAATGCAGTCCAGGGGGAGACTTTTCTCCCCGGATAGATTTTTGTGTTCGGCGGCTTCGCACTGCAGGCCAACTCACTTGGCCATCTGGAGCAGATCGAAAGCTACGCCCCTGGCCACCAGGTCAGGTTTGGAAGCTTAAACTATACGGCCAATATCGCGGAGACTTGATCTTCGACGGATTCGAGCCCCTGCCTTGTGCGCCACGCGGTCACGATGAGTACGATTTAGCTCTACCATCAGACAGTGTTCAAGAAATCACACCGGCAGCCGCTCCGACCCTCAATTTGGAGCCAGTCGTGCCATCCATGGACGTGTGGATAGACACTGCCACGAAGTTTGTATCCTCTGCGGTGATCGAGCCAAATTTCGACCTTACCCTTCACGAGAGCCGTGTTGCCAAACTGCCGGATCCTTCTCCGGCCACGGACTCCGAACCGCCTACACCCGTTCCCGTCGAATCCGATTGGGCACCGATCATGGAGTTTACCTCCGCCGTACTTTTCAGCACTCGCCCTTGGGCGACATACTGAACTCATTAAGGTCTCTCTCCTTGTCAAGAGAGTCTTGGCCGAACTACGTCCGGCCGGATTGGGATGCGGATGAGGAAGAAATTCGCCGCCCACCACCCACTTAGTAGCCACTGTCGATGACTTAACCGACATGCTCGACTTCGACTCCGAAGACATCGTTTGTATGGACAACGATGCAGGATACGAACAGGAACCACTGCCAACAGGGCACTGGACGCCCACTTCATCACATGACGTACACATGGTGGACACACCCAAAGAAAACAACGACGAGGAATGGAAGGATGCAATGAAGTGTTGTTCCCTCGAGAAGCAGTCAAAGCGGCGGCGTAAACGCCACTCCAAATCCCGCCTCGACAGAAATAACGATCATATAGACCCAGCGATAGAGCAGGGTGAACCATCGCCCGACTAGGGCAACACGGGGAATCAAACCGAACAACCCGACTCCGTCGAAGATAACAGTCCAGACGACACCACACCGGACAGGCGCCAGGAGCAACATAACGCCCACCAAAGGCTTGTTGCCACGGCAAGGAGCCTGAAAAAGCAGAAGCAAAGGCTCAATGCTGCACAAGACACACTCAAAATCAAATGGAGTGAAGTGCTCAACACTGCAGTGAAGTATGGCAGTAATCGCCACACCAAGAGCTATCCAAAGCGAAAGTTGCTACCTGAATTTGATGAGGAGGCCCTAGATCCTCCACAATTAAAAAATAAAATGGCCATCCGGTCAGATAGATGACCTCATAGCCAACATAAAGCGGCAAATGACGCTGCACATAAACAAGTACGCGATCTGCGTAAGGGCTCGCATCAAAAGGACGGTGCAACCAAATCCATCTATGGACCACATAAGCGCACTCCAACATACAATACAACATAACAAACATCCGAACACCACGGTACACCCAAATACAGGGGTGTCACACACCCTCTATGTTTCACCGACGAGGTGCTGGATCATGAATTTCCAGAGGGATTCAAACCCGTAAACATAGAGGCGTACAACGGAACAACAGACCCTGAGGTATGGATTGAGGACTACATCCTCCATATCCATATGGCTCGAGGAGATGATCTCCACGCCATCAAGTACTTATCCCTCAAGCTCAAAGGGCCAGCTCAGCACTGGCTTAAAAGCCTCCCTAAAAACTCCATCGGAAGCTGGGAAGAGCTCGAAGACGCCTTCCGGGCAAATTTTCAAGGGACATATGTCCGACCACCGGATGCATACGGTTTGAGTCATATAACTCAAGAGCCCGGTGAGTCAGCCCGAAAACTTTGGAACAGGTTCCTCACTAAAAAGAACCAAATAGTCGACTGTACGGACGCCGAAGCATTAGCAGCTTTCAAGTATAGCGTCCGAGACGAATGGCTTGCTAGACACCTCGGTCAAGAAAAGCCGAGAACAATGGCAGCATTAATAAGGCTCATTATGCGCTTTTTGCGCGGGCGAGGACAGCTGGTTAGCCCGATGCAGCACCAGCGACCCAAGTACGTCCAAAGTCAGGGATGGAAACGGGAAATCACGACACAGCAAGAATAAGCGCCGAAATAAAGAACACAGCCCGAAGAGCATGGCGGTAAACGCCGAATTTAGAAGCTCTCGGCCAGGCCAGCAGAAGCCGCCCTCCAAAGGCAACAGAGCCGAACTGTCCAGCCTAAACAAAATTCTGGACCAAATATGTCAGATCCATAGCACCCCTGATAAACCTGCAAATCATACCCATAGAGAATGTTGGGTCTTCAAACAGTCCGGCAAGCTCAATGTCGAACACAAGGGGCAGGATACACCTAGTGATGACGAGGACGAGCCTCGCAAGCAAAGCACAGCGGAGCAGAAGAAATTCCCACCAGAAGTCAAAACAGTCAACGTGTTACACGTGAGAAAAGGGAGAAACAAAGCGACACCCTTAGAGAAACATGCCCTAGGGCCTATCACTGCGGAGCTCCACCACTGGTCGTACCAATCGATCACCTTCGACCATCGGGATTACTCGGCAAGTATCCGGCGGGCAGGATGGGCTGCCTTGGTATTAGATCCTATAATTGACGGATACCACTTCGCATGAGTCCTGATGGACGGCAGCAGCAGTTTAAACCTGATATATCAGGACACAGTCCGCAGAATGGGGACAGACCCAACAAAAATTTGCCGCGTCAATGCTACCTTTAAAGGAGTAACACCAGGCCTGGAGGCTCACTGCAGGGGCTCCCTGCTACTAGAGGTTATATTCGGCTTCCCCGATAACTTCCGCAATGAAAACTTAACTTTCCACATCGCTCCGTTCCAAAGTGGCTATCAAGCACTACTCGGACGCGAAGCTTTCGCTCGCTTTAACGCAATACCGCGTTACGCTTCCCTCAAGCTCAAGATGCCCGGTCCACACGACATCATTACAGTAAATGGAAATATTGAGCGCTCTTTGTGCGCCGAAGACGGTGCGGCTGCCTTGGCCGCCGCACACTAAACGGCCTCACCAACTCAAGCATTTGACAGGTCGTTAAGACCACGGACACGGCTAGACGAGTCCGGCTCAGCTATATGTAATTAATATAGGTTTAATGGCTATACCCCTATTACAATACAAGAGGCTCAACGCACACACAAAAGTGGCAATAAGGCTCACCTTTACTCATTTTCAACTATTTATTGATTATTTAGTATAACTTAACTTTTGCACGGCAACTTTTCAATTCAGTTCCTCTCTTTTTCAGATGACCATCGTGCTACACCCATCCAGGATACGACACAACGGAGACACAGGCGCAGACGTGCAGCAGGGACCCGTTCCAAGGATTCTTTGTAGATTAAGACCCTGCGTAAACCTTTTTTACTGTCTCTTGTTGATTTACACCCCTCGTATTCTCAGTACAACCGAGAAGGATGCTAACATCTTCGCAGTGGCCACGCCAAAATAATGCACGTACCTGGACACCAGGGGCTTATTACAATGGGTACTATTTAGACCCGGTTTACACCATAAAGACCGAATACCTTAGGGAGTGTTCGGCGTCGCGAGTTTGGCCTTATATGCATCAGCTCCGAATCATGTCTTTGGTCAAATGTTGGGTTTGCCCGGCTCCTGTGTTTTGCTGCCTTCGTTCCACTCTATCGGCTAAGGCGGCACCAGGAGAACTACTGCGATTGTGCCCTGGTTCATCCGGACGAGCACCTCAGTAGAGAAAGCCGAAAACTGACTGTCATGATATAGCGTGAGACTGGTCGACCGCTCGATGACCTATTGGAATCTTCAGGATTCCTCCGCATTAACGAAGGGCCGTTTCCCGGCCAGGCATGTACGCACCCCGAATCCGGATGAGTGCGGAGCCACCAGGGGCTATATAGTAGCCCCACTGTCAAACTCCTATGGCTAAGTGAAAGTGTTAAAGCATTATAGTCCGGTTGCCTAGTTTGCTGCGCTATCACCTCCTTATTAGGACCAAGACGTTGGATTATGTGTGAATACGCGTCTCCTGCGAACACCCCCGCATTATATGCGTGGGGGTTGAAGCCGACGAATGCAATCTTTCAGGTTATATACATGTATACATAAACGGCCGCACAGGAGGCATCACAATACTTTCGGGCAAAAGTATAAATACAGCCTTGATAAATTCAATAAAATGTTGTTTTTACAATGGGAATACATGTCACTCAAACATAACATTCTTTGAGCACTGGGCCTCTATCGAACGAGTGCCCTCAAGAACTTCTTCAAAATAGTGCTCGGCAGCCACTCGGCCTATGGCCGAACCCTGTGCCGCGACAGTGGTGGCATCCATCTCTACCAAGTATATTTTGACATGGGCAAGGGCCATCCGCGAGCCTTCTATGCACGCCGACCTCTTCATCGCATTAATGTGTGGCACCACACCAAGAAACTGCTGCACCAAGCTAAAATAGTTGTTCGGCTTTGACCTTTCCGGCCACAGATGATCCATGACAGACCTCATGGCGAGTCCGGACAATCTATTGAGTTCGGCCCATTCGGCAAGCTGATCAGTCAATGGAAGCGAATGCTCTAGAACATTAAATTGCGACCAGAACAGCTTGTCCACTTCACGATCTGCTTGATCTCGGAAGTATTGGGCCGCATCGACAGCGCTCGCCGCTAAATCCATCTATGTGTCGGCCGAACTCCACAGCCGATCTAGAGGGGCATATGATGGATCGCCGAACCTCCTCCACAGCATAAAGGGCTTCCCATCCACAATGTCCCCGGCTTCACGCAGTTCCTCCTTCTTCGCTCTCATTGCAGAGCGGGTGTCTTTGGTCGCCATTGTGGCCTTTTCAAGGTCCATAGCCTTCGCCCGGTTTTCTTCTCCAAGAAACTGGCAGCGGTCGGCAGTGTCTTTTAACTTCACAGCCATTTTGGCCATTTTCTCTTTGCTCTCGTTATGAGCGGCCTTCTCGGCTTCAACTCTTCGGCTGCCTTCAAAGCGGCCGCATTACTACTCCTTGCTTGCTCCTTGGCTCGGGCAAGCTCCGCCCGCAAGGCCTCCACGGTGGCAGCTCCATCTGTAGTCACAACATATTAAAGATACTGGCATCACGCTGCTCTTACTATGTGACATCCACTATAAATATCACCTACCCTGGGCCTCGTCAAGCCGCCTGTTAACAAGCTTGATGTCGGCATCCGCCGCATCCAGTTGTCGCTTTAGTTCGGCAACCCCATTAGTCCGGCTAGCTACCGGCGCTTCAGACACCTGCACATAAAGGCGGTCTGGTTATTGCCTGGGACTATGATCCTCTGTTCGCCGCCGTTCTCGACGACAACCAGAGTCTCAGGGGCTACTATCTACACAGGGCACACCTAAAATGTGCGGTACCATCACAAATGTATATCATTTCACGTACCTCAAAGCCCATCAGTAGACTCATAAAGGATTCATGCAACCCGTTTTCGGCGGACAAAATCCTTTCAATCACCGTACACATTAATGTACGGTGCTCTTCTGAGATAGTCGCTCGCTCTAGCAGACCCTTCAGTACGTCTGACCGCATACCAGATGGTGCCGGACTCTTTTGATTGCTCTCTTCAAGAGCTGGATACTGAGGGCTTCGGGTGACCATGGGATTACCTTCTGGCCGTGCCGGATCCGGAGAAACTCTCCGTGAGGACACTTCAAGGTCACCTGCTTCTTGAGCCAGGGAATCCGGGGGAGGCGTTTCGCTCTCCATCATCTGCTAAGAAGGGCTCAGATCCGAACTGCAAGATAAATGCTTCGGTTATCTTCCTCAGAAGTAAGGTAGTATATCTTCACTATTAAAGTACTTTTTGATCACTTACAGCTCGTTAGAGGGCTGATCCCCGCACGGACTTTGTGCGGCAAGAGAACCCTCCGAGGCAGGACCCTCTGGTGGAGTTTTCTTCTCCCGTTTGGAAACCTTGGTTTCCGGATATTTAGAGGTAGTCCTCTTCCTCCCCTGGGCCGAGGGAATGTCAGATTCTTCCCCTTGGTTATCCTCCCTCACGGAGGCACTCGTTCCCTCGGTTGGAATAGGTAGCGGTGGAGGCCAGCTTTCGCCCCCTTTATTCTCCCCTTCGTCTTCCCTTGAGGGCACCGGGCAAGGTGCTGGCTCGAGCATCTTTTCCAGCTTCGGATTGTCCAAGCCTTCGGGAAGGGGGGCCGAACACCGGATCATCTTCGCCTTTGTTATCCAGTCCTGGTCAAAAAGCGATTCTTCATAATGACGTCATGATGAATGAAAGACAGTGTGTTCAGCTAGAGGATTACTTACTTGGGCCGCGGTGCGGTTGCTGCTCAAGCCCACATCCTCGGAGGTGTCCGGACACTCTATTTGGGGTCCGAAGAACGACTTGTACATCTCCTCGTGCGTCAGGCCGAGGAAATTCTGAATAGCGCGTAGTCCTTCTGGGTTGAATTCCCATAAGCGGAGGGGTAGGTGTTTGCAAGGCTGAACTCGACGAACCAGCATGACTTGCACTACCATAACCAAACTAAAATCTCCCTCGAAGAAATCTCGGATGCGGCTCTGCAGTATGGGACATCCTTGGCTGGACCCCAGCTCAGCCCCCTGCTGATCCATGACATCAGTTGTGGTGGAGGGCCCGAGCGAAAGGCGGGGGAAGCTACCCACTTGGCACTTTTGGGAGTGGTGATGTAGAACCACTCCCATTGCCATAATCCGGATACCCCTGGAAAGGAACATTTTGGCCATGGAGCTCCAGCAATCTTGCTTATTAATGCACCCCCACACGCTGCATACTGCCCCTCGACCGTCTTCGGCTTCACATCAAAGTTCTTGATCCACAGGCCGAAGTAAGGGGTAATGCGGAGGAAGGCCTCACATACGGCAATAAATGCCGATATGTGGAGAAAGGAATCCAGGGCTAGATCGTGGAAATCAAGCCCGTAATAGAACATCAAACCCCTAACGAAGGGATCCAGAGTGAGGCCTTGTCCTCGGAGGAAGTGGGAGATGAACACGAAGTCTTCATTGGGTTCAGGAGTAGGGATGACCTGCCCTCGGGCGGGCAGCCGATGAGAGACTTCGGCGGTCAGGTATCTGGCCTCCCTCAACTTCTTGATATCCTCTTCCGTGACGGAGGAGGGCATCCACCAGCCCTGGAGGCTGGATCCGGACATGATTGAAGGTCCGAAGCACCTGACCTGGGCTTTGAGTGTTAGAACTTGAGGCGGGGGAAGGATTCAATTGAGCATGGGAGGAAAAAAAGTAAAAGCCAGGACCCTTTATAAAGAGGGTGAATATAAAGCGTCCTCCTCATGGCCGTTTGGGACTTGCCTAAAATCTGGGAGTCCTAGGCGCGGTTGGCTTACCCATGACCGTATTGATGAGAATCCTGTAATAAGGGGGACACGATCTCTGCTTTGACATGACGTGTCAAGAAACTGCCTCGCGTTATGTGCGGGGCTAGTTGAAGAAAAACGGTTCGAATAATCACCGAGCCATGGCATGATGTCATGTTGCCAAAACGTGTCAGCAGATTAGATTTGTGGAAATATTATTCTCTCAACGGTGGTATGTGGAACTTATTTTGCAGGGTCAGACACTATCCTTTTATTCGAACTCTTCTGTGGTATATCCGGAGGAGGAACCCACCTTGCAATGCCGAAGACAATACTGCGTGCCAGACTCATCGTCATTGAAGCCTGGTTCAGGGGCTACTGAGGGAGTCCTGGATTAGGGGGTCTCCGGACAGCCGGACTATATCCTTCGGCCGGACTGACGGACTATGAAGATACAAGATTGAAGACTTTGTCCCATGTCCGGATGGGACTCTACTTGGCGTGGAAGGCAAGCTAGGAAATACAAATATGTATATCTCCTCCTTTGTAACTGACCTTGTGTAACCCTAACCCCCTCCGGTGTCTATATAAACCGAAGGGTTTTAGTCCGTAGGACAACATACAATCATACCATAGGCTAGCTTTTAGGGTTTAGCCTCTCTGATCTCGTGGTAGATCAACTCTTGTAATACTCATATCATCAAGAATAAATCAAGCAGGACGTAGGGTTTTACCTCCATCAAGAGGGCCCGAACCTGGTTAAAACATCATGTCCCCTGCCTCCTGTTACCATCCACCTTAGATGCACAGGTCGGGACCCCCTACCCGAGATCCGCCGGTTTTGAAACCGACACTCACCGTCTTGAATGCAGTATGCCATAGCCTACCGGGCCACACGCTCCGCGTCTTCATCCTTCTTCGGCAATGTGCCTTGCGTCAGGTACGCCCTGAACTCCTCGATCCAGCACCCCTCCTGAGGCTCGAGCGCTAAGAGGAGGCGCGCTCCTGAGGTCAGGCCACAGGCGGGGGCTCCCCAGGCTGGTGGCTGGGGGAGCTCCAGGCAGGGGCTCCCGAGGCTGGTGGCTGGGGGGGCTCCTTCTGAGGTGGCGCCAGCTCCGCAGGCGGAGGTGCCGCTAAAGGCTTGAAGAGCCATTTCTCGAAGACGCCAGGCTCTTGGGGTAGCTGCTTGGATGCTCTTTTGGCGGTGTCGTCGGCCTCCTTGTTGGTGCCACGGGGCACATGCTATAGCTCCAGGCCCAGGAACTGCTTCTCTATTTTGCGTATCTCCGAGAGGTATGCCTCCATGTGCTCATCTTTTGGCTCGTACACCTTATTGGAGAAGTTGATGAGGAGCTGTGAGTCTCCCTTCATGGTGAGGTGTTTCACCCCCAGGGCCACCGCAGCCTTGAGGCCGGCGATGAGACCCTCGTACTCTGCGATGTTGTTGGAGACCTTCTCGCCCCACTGGAAGCAGAGCTGCACAACGTAGTAAAGTTTGTACTGAGTGGGCGAGATGAGCACTGCTCCATCCTCCACACCCTGGTGTGCGAACGTGCCATCGAAGTACATGACCCAGCCATCCGGCGCTTCACTCCCTGGCGAGAGGGATCGGTTCTCGCCTGCTTCGAGCTCTGGGGTGTTGGTCCATTCTGCCACAAAGTCGGCGAGTGCAGCCCCCTTGATGACCCTGGTTGTGCTGAACTTCAGGTCAAACGCTTGCAGCTCGATGTTCCATTCGGCAACTCTTCCCGCAACATTGGGGTTCTGAGCACTCTCTCCAATGGGTAAGCTGAGACGACCTTGATGGGGTGACCTAGGAAGTAGTGGCGCAGCTTACGCGAGGCCCCCGGGAGCACGAGCAAGAGCTTCTGAGGCATGGGGTATCACGCTCTCGCATCTCGCAGCATTGTGCTAACAAAGTATACTGGGTGCTCGACGAAGGCGGAAGAGCTGACGGAGTATCTGGCTCCCGGGGGCTGAGGTGTTTCCTGTGGGTCTCGAGCTTCAGGGGCTTAATGACTAGCCGGAGCTGCCACTGTATCAGGGGCGTCGCCTTGGTGTTGCGCCGCCTCATCCAGCTTGGCGGCTACATTTGGTGGGCCCTTGACCCGAGGCTCCTCTTTGAGGGCCACCAGCACCGCGCTGGCGAAGTGGGGTGTGGCGGACAGGTAGAGTACCAAGGGCTCGAGAGGATGAGGCGCCACCATCACCGGCGGGCTGGTCAAGTATCTCTTGAGGTCTTGAAATGCCAGATCGTCCTTGGGGGTCCATTCGAATGGACCCTTCGTCTTCATCAGCTTGAAGAACGGCAAGGTGCGCTCCCCCAACTTGGAGATGAAACGCCCCAACGAAGTCACGCAGCCTGCACGCTTCTGCATCTCCTTGACGTTTTATGGTGGGATCATGTCTTCGATTGCCTTGACCTTCTCCGTTTGGCCTTCATCCACCAGTGGGACACGAGGAAGCCCAGCAGCTTGCCGGAAGGAACACTAAACACGCACTTCTCCAGGTTGAGCTGCAAGTCCACCTGGAACAGGCTCACGAAGGTTTGCTCCAGGTCCTGAATCAAAGTTCTTCACTCCCGAGACTTCACTACAATGTCGTCCATGTAGGCCTCGGTGTTTCTCCCGAGCTGCCACCCCAAGGCGATGTGCATCAGTCGCTGAAAGGTCGCTCCTGCGTTGCATAGTCCGAATGGCATGCAAGTGTAGCATATACCCCGCATGGGGTCAAGAAAGTTGTTTTCTCCACATCTTCCACCACCATCTTGATCTGGTGGTACCTCGAGAACGCATCCAGGGAACATAGCAGATCACACTCGACGGTGGAGTCGACAATCTGGTCGATGTGTGGCAGCGGGAATGGCTCTTGAGGGCACGCCTTGTTGAGGTTGGTGAAGTCAACACACATGCAATCCTTCCCTCCTTTCTTCGCCCTGACGACCGGGTTCGCTAGCCACTCTGGGTACTGGACCTCGCGAATGATGCCTGCTGCCTCCAGCTTGCGGGTTTCCTGAATGATGAAGGACTGCTTCTCTATGGACTATCGCCTCGCCCTCTACTTCACAGGGCGCACATTGGGGCATACCCTCAGATGATGCTCGATCACTCCTCTCGGTACCCCAACCAGCTGCTTGGGTTCCCAGGCGAATACTTCCTTGTTCGCCCGCAAAAAGTCTACCAACTCTCTTTCTTGATCTGGGGCAAGGTCGGCGCCTATAGTAAAGGTGGCGCCAGAGGCCCCATCTATGTTGATCGGTATCTGCTTTGTCTTGGGTTGACCTTGAGTGAATAACTGCTTCTTCTTGGTCGGTGCAGCGCCTTTGGTCCTGGGCACGGCCTTGTCGGCCGGGCAAGCTGCCGCCGTGGCCCTGAAAGCAAGTTTGAGGGCCACCAAGGCTTCCTTGGTGTCTTCGGCCATGGTGAGGACGCCCTTGCTTCCTGGAATCTTCATGAGGATGTAGGCAGGATGGGTAGCTGCCATGAACTGGGCCAGCACCGGGTACCCGAGGATGGCGTTGTACGGTAAGCCGATGCGAACGATGCCGAAGTCGATTAGCTCGGTGTGGTATTGTCGCGTGTACCGAAGGTAACGGGAAATAGATCTGCCCCAAGGGGGTTGGAGGAGCCGCTGGCGACTCCGGAGAAGGGCTTGCTGGGGCGGAGCCGCTCAAGCGGTACATGAAGGAGACTAAAATCCTCCACGGAGATCATGTTGAGGCCGGCGCTGCCGTCGATGACGGTCTTGGTGACGGCCACGTTGCAGATGGTGGGCGTGCAAAGCATCGGGAGCACGCCCGAACCGACGGTGGTGACTGGGTGATCCCTAGAGTCAAAGGTCAGGTCGGCCTTGGGCGCCGCCCAACCCGGGGAGCCCCCTGCCGCGTGAAGGCGGCGCCGATCTGGTGAAAGAATGGCTTGGCGTGATGATCCGAGGGCGGCACCTGTGGGCCACTAAGGAGAGCCATGATGACGGGGGGTGCTGGTCCCCCGAAGCGCATGATGAAAAGGTCGTCCAGCTCCTCCCAGGAGGCCACAGAAGATTCCGGCTGATGGAGGAGCCAGGCGCGCGGCACACCAGCGAGGGCCATTGGGAGCCATTTGGCCATGACCTTACCATCGCCCCCGGCCTCCAGGACGGCATCCTCGTATGCCAACAGGAAAGCTGTCGGATCCGCCGCACCATCGTAACGGGGCGGCATCTCCGGCTTGATCTTGTGGGGCCACCGCACTCGCCGCAAGGCGGGTGTGAAGGCCCGGAGCCCCACGGCGTTGTGGAGGGTGCTCGTCGATCCAGTCGGGGAAGCGGCGGCGTCCATGAGAGCCGGTCGGAGCGGCCAGGCCGTCGGGGGCAAGCTTCGGCGCACCCCTACCTGGCGTGCTAAATTTCAGATTTCGGGTTCCGGCAAAGCCCTTGAGGTTCGAACACTAGGGTGTGCACGAAGATCTCTCCCCCTCTCTAGCTCGCACACACCATGATCTCACGGCCGAGCTCGACGAACCCAAAGGACACGAGACACAAGAGTTTATACTGGTTTGGGCCACCAATGTGGTGTAATACCCTTCTCCAGTGTGGTGTGGTGGATTGCCTCTTGGGCTGAGGATGAACAATTACAAGGGAAGAACAGCCTTCTGAGGAGAGGTGTTCTTGTGCTTGGTGAGTTAATGCGGTTGGGGATTCTCTCTCTCTCTCTCTAGATGAGCCTCTCTAGATCAGCCTCCCTCTCTTTGCTGGTGGCTTGTCCTATATATAGAGGCCTAGGTCCTCTTACAAAATATTAGGCGGGAAGAGATCCCACAACGGCCAATTTGAAGGGGGGCAGCTAGTATAAGCTATTCTGACAAAAGTAGTCTTCGCCTGCCAAAGGCTCTGGTGGTGACGCCGTCTTGGGCTCCACGGTGACCTCCGTCCTACTATCATGTTGGTCTTGGTCTTGTCGCACCGATATGGAAACCTTTGCAGGATGCCTCGGGTCTCCTCGTCTGCACTTGCCTCTTTAGCACCAAAGAGGAAATGAGGACACTGCGCGCACTAGCGCCCTCCTGGCGCCAATCATCATGGCTTACATCACGCAAACCTCGCGATGTGTCCCTTGCCTTCATCTCTCCACCCCTCACGAGCCATCCTGGTGAGTCCGTCCTTGAGGAGGTTTTGCATCGTCCACCCCGCGTGGCTTGGCCCCTCGCGAGGGCCTTGAGTGTTTGCTGGTGAAGATGGGCCGTATGGGGCCACTTGTGGAGCCACGTTGTGGGCCGCAGGCAGGCAAGTCTGGGGGACCCCCGTTCCCAGAATGCCGACACATCCAGAGGCGGATTCGGCTCTCCGATGGCAGGGAGAGTCCTGCTTGATTCTAGGTTTGCCGAAGACATCGTTGCCTTTGGGTCTCCGGAAAAGAGCTTCGTAATAGGAGAGGGATCCGGTGGGTTTCAAAGTCCCATCTTCGGACAAAGTGGTCTGCTCTGGATCTATGGCCAGGGCAGGGATGATAGTTGGTCTTTGAGCAGTGCCTGATGACGGATCCGATGCGTTTCCTTCTTGGAGATGAGGAATAGTGGTCGAGGTCGCGAACCTTCAAAGATCAAGTCTCCTCGGATGTCGGCGACGTAATTCAGGCTCCCGAATTTGATCTATTGACCAGGAACGTAGCTGTCGATCTGCTCAAGGTGACCAATTGAGTTGGCATGCAAAGCAAAGCCGCCGAACACAAACAGTTGATCGGGGAGGAAGGTTTTCCTAGAAACAGCGTCGTTGTAGACGATCGAACGATCTATCGAACCTTCTGTCGACGACACAGTGGAACTCTCAATGAAAGCATCAATGTCAGTGTCAAAATCGGCCGACCTCGGGTAGGGGGTCCCGAACTGTGTCTGAGGATCGAAGGTAACAGGAGACAAAGGGGACACGATGTTCACCCAGGTTCGGGACCTATTAATGGAGGTAAAACCCTACTTCCTGCTTGATTGACTTTAATGAATATAGGGGTTACAAGACTTGATCTATCTCAAGATCGTAACGGCTAAACCGTAGATGTCTAACCTATATGAATTCTGATAGCCTCTACGGATTAACTCCTCTAGTTTATATAGACATAGGAAGAGCCTAGGGTTGTACAGAGTTGGTTTACAGAGGAAGGAAACTATACATCTGGACGCCAATCCTGTCATCCACGCAAAGGAGAGTCATATCCGGACACGGGGGAAGGCCTTCTACCTTTTATCTTCACGACCCATCAGTCCGACCGATATCATACATCCCGGACACCCGTGGACCCCTTAATCTAGGACTCCCTCAACGGGTGACCTTGGGTAGAGGTGACGGAGGGAATTGAACCGTGCTCGGCATGGTAGGTAACGTGGTATACTTACTAAAGCGTCCCTCCATTGTACATCGGTAGTCATTATTGACCGGGGACATGAGGGGAATTTCCTAGGGCTGGAATTTTGGCCACTAGATATTTCGACTCGAAACGCGGAGGCTTGAGTGGTTGGGGTTGGCCAATGTGTGCACTATGCATGCCACAAGAAGGACACGAACCCGATTTTTTTAGGATCAACATGAGCTCGGGTCTAGCTAGTACGTCTCCAGGTGCTACCATTTGAGAATACGAAAGCAATCTTTTATATAGTCGAACGAATCTATATGTATTATAATGCCCATATTTTCCTTGCAAATTACTGGTCATTCCAAAAGGCACGATAATTGATTTATGATGGGTTCTTGAATTAGAGTGAGTTTGTGATATAGTGATCTCATTGTGGATTTCAAATTTCATGGTATCCCTAGTGAGTTTTTCATTGCAAATTCAAATTTAAAAGATGAACAGTATGGTGGTGAAAAATCTAAAAAGACAAATATTTAGGAATGAAGGGAGTAAAATGTAAGACATGCATGGTCCTCAATTCAATATTTCAAATGCACAATAAATTGATACCATGAATATTTAAGTCTAGTACAACATACATGCGAATGTTGTGTTTAGGTCTCTCCATCGACCCCCCCGACACACACCCATACTTCATGTATTGATTAATGTTCATATCTTTGTTAATAGAGCTATTGGTATCCGACACACACGCGCTTATTATTGCTCTTCACATTTCGATCTCCATTTATGTCATTCCCACCCTCACACTCTCAACAAATGTATCTCTCACACACAACCTCGTCGTGCCCTCCATGAGAAATGCTCCCTCTCTCTCAAGAAACATGTGTTGCCTTTGTAAAACACCTTCACCATGCGCGCATGCACAAAGTATATCCAGGCCACTCTCTCAGTAACTATCTAACTCCAGCCCTCACCACAGCTTCACCGCACGATATCTCGGTGTATCATCTTTAACATTCTAGTGTACACTAGGCCACACTCCCTCGATCTCTCCCTCTATAAATGACTCGATTGACCTTGCTTTTTTGCGTCGTCTCTCTCACACATAGACGCTTGCACTACTCCTCTTGCATAGGCAGAGCTATGTAGATTGTCGGGGGTTAACCCCTCGACCTTATATAAAATTGTGAAGCTATGTTTATGATTGTTTATATTGTATTTTTTGAACATTATATTTGTCCCCACCCTCCCAAACACCGATGGGTTGTGCACCCCCTCCCCGGGAGAATATCATGTGCCCCCACACCTTAGATGCTATATGCTGATACAAGTTCCTTGGAGCTTGTAGATCTGTGATATAGCAGCTCACATGATGTCTTAATATTTTTACACAAAACCTTAATGAGTTCGAGAATTGCACACAATTTGTACAAAAACTACTCAGATGCCCTTGGATCCCATATCCAACCACCTCGAAGCTCGTATCATCGTAGCATCTAAGATTAGGGAGGACCTCATATTCTCTTGTATGTAAGAATATCATGTGCTACCACACCTTAGATGCTTTGGTGATACAAGCTCTGCGGGGCCGTTGGATTTGTGATCCAACAACTCCTTGGTGGTTCGAATGGTTTTTTGTAGAAAAGCCCCCGAAGAGTTCGGGCACTGCTCACAAGCATAAAGACTGCTCAGATGGCATTGGATCTCAGATCGAATGACCTCGAAGCTCGTATCACCGTAGCATCCAAGCTGCGAGAGCACCTGATGTGTTCTCGCACGGCAGAATATGAGGTGCTCCCACACCGTAGATTCTGTGGTGATATGAGTTCTCGGGATATCTAATGGCTCACAATAGGAGATTTGAATGCTTTTTCAATGTAGGCCTCAAAGAGTTTGGGAATTGCGTAGAAAGTACAAGTACTACGCATGTGGCATATGATCACAGATCATATGACCTAGATGCTCATATCACCGTAGCGATTATTAAGATGCGGGGAACACCTAATATGAGCTACTGGGAGCCGTTGGATCCAAGATGCAGTGGCACACATGCGGCCTGAATGTTTTATTTGCAAAAAAACCTTGGAGAGTTTGGAAATTGTGCATAATTACAAAGACTACTCCCAAGCCATTGGATCATAGATCCAACTACGTAAAAACTCATATCACCATAGCATCTAAGCTGTGGGGTGGATGTGATATTCTATGCCTCTGTCATTTTTGTTCCTCAACTTGCAAGATATGTGTAACTGGTGTCGTAACTTGTCTAACCGCGCAAAGTGTTTGTGCAAAAAACATCCTACACTGAAATATCGGAACAACACATGGGGGTCCCACCTGTCATTGATCAAATTTGGACCTAAAACTAACAAATCTGAAAGACGAGATTCGAACTGGCAACCTAGACTATAAAGCGTAAGTTGATAGCCTGAAACAGCAACGGTTGTTGGATTTGTCGCATAACTTGATTTTATACAGTATTACGTTGAGTAGAGTAGAGGGACTGGCTCGTCAACACGTGCATGACCGTTGACTCACTTATTGGTGGGTTCCATGTCCGCCAGCTCTCTCTCCTCTCCATCAAGTAACCTTTAGATGCACGGGCACACACGAAGAGAGGCGTGAGCTTGCCATGGTGTTACTATAACTAAAAAATGCTTGGAAAATAGAAGAATCGCCTAGAACAAGAGACGTTGTGGCTAGTCGAGACGGAGCTAACCACAGTTGTCCTTCGTGCCACGTTAGCATGATGAAGTTGTGTGGCTAGCGGGGTGTTTTCAACCGACTGACGAGGTCCCACGGTCGAACCATAGGTAGTACGTCTGATATAGTATATTTTTACACGCACATTTTTCCGCCATGCCAAGATGTGGCACACCCCACCCCATGGTTTCTGGGTCCTCTCGGGTGGTGCACGCATATTTTCTTCCTTGCCAAGACGTGGGACGCCTTTCCGCGCATTTTCTGGGTCCTCCTCAGTCGTAGGGCCGAAGAAAGTACATGAGTCATCAAATCACAAAAGCCCACCTTTCCCACTGAGTACATCAGTGAAGCACGGTGGCTAGCTAGTTGGCCTAGTGCAACCGAATAGCTAGGCCGCCGTCACATTTGTTTTTTCACCCCTTTTTTCTCCTTGCCGACAGGTAAATTTAAATATCAAGCGCGGCATTGCTCTGGTCTTTGGGTGCGGCAGGCGCGACAGGATTTTTAATTTTTAGATTTACGGGAGCAGACGCGGCAGCAATTAGGTATGATGACTCCGCCTGTAAAACCCACTCCTCCCTAATGTGAAAAGTCGTTGACTGGTGTTTTCCCATGGTGAAAACCAAAAGGTTCACCCTGCTCCTCGGCTGGCTCCCTCCGCCTTCCCGTAGATTGCATTGCCTTTCAGCCATTTCGCCCCCTTTTCTTCCTCTCCCCATTGCCTCTACCTGGTTCCATGGCGGCGCACCAGATCATGGAGTCTGAGCTGAGGCGACTGACACAGGAGCTCTAGGCCAATGATGCAGAGCTCAGGGCCAAGGACGTGGAGCTCCGTGAGCTCAAGGAGGGGAGGAGTGCCATACTCCTCCTTTATGTGCGCGAGTTCATGGAGCTTCAAAATAAGCAGGTGTCCACCACAAAGATGCTCAAGGCATCGGCGACATTGCTGCAGAAAGCGGGATATATGATAGGCGGTCAGGCGAGCCGGCTGGAGCGCGAGCTGGCCAATCGTGACGAGGTCCAGGATCGCCTCAACCACTTGGTGGACAATGTTGCCACACACGTGTTGTGGCTGCACGATGCCTACCCTCGTGCCAGCGCGAACATGCTGGCCGTCGGGCTAAACCTATTCAACCACCTTGTCGACTTCAACGAGTTGCGGCTTCCTAACCTAGTCCCCTTCTTCACCTATATTTCCGAGGAGTTGAACCGTCTCCGTGCGATGGTGGGGGCGGAGCTGAACAAGGAGGGTTGCGGGTAGCTGTCACTATTGCCGGACGGATCCTCTCAGGGTTTCGTCACCGGAATCCATTCGTGTCATTGGACACCGTCTTTGACGAGCTGGCTCCCATTGACCGGGAGCGAGCTCTGCGGGTGGTGGCACCCTGCATCACCAACGTCGTGTCCCTCGAGAAGCAGAGGGACTTCGGTGGTGTTTAGGCATCCTCTGCATGGGCGTGTCCATGTCTCGGCACAACATGACCGTTGGATCAAACTCAGACGATGCAGATCAGTCACTATAGCACAAATTGTGTGGGTGTGTTTGGTTGCATTCTCATCTCAATATAGTTGTTCCCTCTTCTTGCATTCTCATCTCAGCACCCCTCTTCATGCATGCTCCTAGTGTATTTGTGTTAACTTGCTAGTGTGGACTCATGCACCCTTCACGCACTCTGCCAAACACCCAAAAGTAGGTCGAGAAGGCAACTTTTGCTCCCATGCACCCTTCATCCACCCTGCCTAACACTGATTCGTGCTTCATATATATGGTTCATGTTCTGTGGAGTACTATAGCACTGTACTCTCCGTGCGTTTTAGACCTAGTTCTATTAACATTGATCTCGCCGTTCAATCTCGACAGGACAGTCAAAGGGGGTATGTTACATTACTATTCATATAGTTGACATGCACACAACATCATTTGTTATCGTCATATCTTACTACACTAGCAACAAGATTATATAGTACTGACGTATGAACCACTGCACATGCCTAGGAGTAGTAGGAGTTATGTGTAAGTTCAAGTGGCTGCTGTGTTTCGCACTCCTCCGTCGTAAGAGTGCAAACACTTGCTGTAATCATTTTTTTCTTTAGAAACAGTGGACACGCTCTACCATGCAGATCCTCCTCGACGGTCATCTGGAACCTTGCTACTCACTTTCGCCGACGTGTGGGATAGCCAGCATCAGGGTCCACTTGCCATGCACTAAATTACTCCATACTAGAGTGCACAACTACATGGTTGACTACACCGATCGAAGCGCCGCAGTAATGCCCAATGAGCCGTCAAATCACAAAACCCCCACCATTCCAGCAGTAAGTTGGATGGATGAAGCAACCATCATTTCACTCTTCTCCCTCATCTTCCTCTCTTGAAGAAAACCCCAACTCGCTTCTCCTTCATCTTATTCCTCATTTCTTCCAGAAAACCCCGACGCGCTTCTGCCATTGTTCTTCTCTCCCAAAGAAGGAAAGGTGAGCTCATCAATGGTGTTGCTTCTGGCCAAGGCCTAGTCTTGCAATCCCACGACTGATCCTATAACTCCCTCTCTATTCTTCTTTTGGTTTGTGATTATGGTTTCTTTTCTTTTATTTCTATTTGAAAATTTCTTGATGGACCCTGGACACTGGCACAGTGTGGTGCTATACAAACAGTTTTTAACCCCTTTCCGCGACGGCATTTGGAACCATCACCAAGTGACTGTGGGTGATAGGTGGGTCCTTCCCACACGACCCAGAAACCGTCGGGATAGGGAGCCTTGATGCATATACAGTACTCGCTACTCGTTTGTGCTCGCATTGCCATCGTAGTCGGTATTGTATGGTGCTATGTTTACGATGTGCGACCCATCACAAACAGTTCACTATCATAGAACGTGTATGATAAGCAGACAATCACACACATTCACCTTTCCCAAACCATATGTGATAACTAATTAAGAAGATTAGCTAATCATCGTACGAGTGTCGGACAGGATAACGAAACGTCGAACCATCGTAACATCGTCATACACGACAACTATCGCACATGCTATTCTGTGGTGCAATGTTTATGATGCATACCACATCAGAAACAGTTCATGGTTGCGAATCATGTATCATAATGCAACTATCACAAACGTTAGTTTGCCCACTGTCAGTGTCAAAACCGGCGGATCTCGGGTAGGGGGTCCCGAACTGTGCGTCTAGGCGGATGGTAACAGGAGGCAGGGGACACGATGTTTTACCCAGGTTCGGGCCCTCTTGATGGAGGTAAAACCCTATGTCCTGCTTCATTTATTCTTGATGATATGGGTATTACAAGAGTTGATGTACCACGAGATCGGAGAGGCTAAACCCTAGAAGCTAGCCTATGGTATGATTGTATCTTATTGTGTCCTACGGACTAAAACCCTCTGGTTTATATAGACACCGGAGAGGGTTAGGGTTACACAAGGTCGGTTACAAAGGAGGAGATATGCATATCCGTACTGCCTAGCTTGCCTTCCACGCCAAGTAGAGTCCCATCCGGACACAGGACGAAGTCTTCAATCTTGTATCTTCATAGTCCAACAGTCCGGCCAAAGGATATAGTCTGGCTGTCTGGAGACCCCTAATCCCGGACTCCCTCAGTAGCCCCTGAACCAGGCTTCAATGACGATTAGTCCGACGCACAGTGTTGTCTTCGGCATTGCAAGGCGGGTTCCTCCTCCGAACAAATCACAGAAGAGTTTGAATACCAGGATGGTGTCCGACCTTGCAAAATAAATTCCACATACCACCATAGAGAGAATAATATTTCCACAAATCCTAATCTGCTGACACGCTTTGGCAACATGTCATCAGGCCATGGCTCGATGATTATTGGAACCGTTTTTCTTCAACCAGCTCCACACATAACGCGAGGTGGTTTCTTGACACATCTTGTTAAAGCAGAGATCGTGTTCGCCTAATTACGGGATTCTCATCGGTACGGTCGTGGGTAACCCAACCGTGCCTAGGATTCCTAGATTTTAGGCAAGTCCCAGACGACCACTAGGAGGACGCTTGATATTCACCCTCTTTATAAAGGGACAAGGCTTATACTTTTTTCCCTCTCGTGCTCAATCGAATCCTTCCCCCGCCTCGAGTTCTAACACCCAAAGCCCAGGTCAGGTGCTTCGGACCTTCAATCATGTCCGGATCTAGCCTTCAAGGCTGGTGGATGCCCTCCTCCATTACGGAAGAGGATATCAAGAAGTTGAGGGAGGCCAGATACCTGACCGCCGAGGTTTCACATCGGCTACCTGCCCGAGGGTAGGTCGTCCCTACTCCCGAACCCAACGAGAATGTTGTGTTCGTCTCGAACTTCCTCCGAGGTCTAGGCCTCACTCTGGATCCCTTCGTTAGGGGTTTGATGTTCTATTACGAGCTAGATTTCCATGATCTAGCCCCGGACTCCTTTCTCTACATCTCAGCATTTATTGTCGTATGTGAGGCCTTCCTCCGCATTACCCCTCACTTCGGCCTGTGGCTCAAGACGTTTGACGTGAAGCCGAAGATGGTCGAGGGGCAGCATGTAGCGTGCGGAGGCGCATTAATAAGCAAGATCGCTAGAGCTTCATGGCCAAAGGGTTCCTTTCCAGAGGTGTCCGGATTATGGCAACGAGAGTGGTTTTACATCACATCTCCCAGAAGTGCCAAGTGGGTGGCTGCCCCTGCTTTCCGCTCGGGCCCTCCACCACAACTGATGTCATGGATTAGCAGAGGGCTGAGCTGGGGTCCAGCCAAGGACGTGCCTATACTGCAAAGCCACATTCAAGATCTCTTCAAAGGAGATTTCAGTCTGGTTATGGTGGTGCAAGTCATGTTGGTTCGTCGAGTCCAGCCTTGCAAACGCCGGCCCCTCCGCATGTGGGAGTTCAACCCAGAAGGACCGCGCACTATTCAGAATTTCCTCGGCCTGACGCACGAGAAGATGTATAAATCATTCTTCGGACCCCAAATAGAGTGTCCGGATACTACCAAGGACGTGGGCCTGAGCAGCAACCGTACCGCCGACCAAGTAGTTAATCCTTTAGCCGAACACACCGTCTTTCATTTATCACGACGTCATTCTGAGAAATCGCTCTTTGACCAGGACTGGCTAACAAAGGCGAAGATGATTTGGTGTTCGGCCCCCCTTCTTGAGGGTTTGGACAATCCGGTACTGGAAAAGATGCTCGAGCTAGCGCCTTGCCCGGAGCCCTCAAAGGAAGATAAAGGGGGAATAATGAGGGCGAAAGCGGGCCCCCATCGCTACCAATTCCAACCAACGGAATGAGCGCCTCCGTGAAGGAGGATAACAAAGGGGAAGAATCTGACCTTCTCTCGCTTCGGGGAAGGAAGAGGACTGCCTCTGAAGATCCGGAAACCAAGGCTTCCAAATGGGAGAAGAAGTCTCCACCAGAGGGTCCTGCCTCGGAGGGTGCTTTTGGCGCACAAAGTCCGCGCGGGGATCAGCCCTCTAACGAGCCGTAAGTGATCAAAAAATACTTAATAGTAAAGATATTCTACCTTACTTCCGAGGAAAATCACCGAAGCGTTTATCTCGCAGTTCGGATCTTAGCCCTTCTCAATGGAGCTCGTGTTCGGGGGACCTTCTTCCGGAGATGATGGAGAGCGAAACGCCTCCCCCGGACTCCCCCACTCAAGAAGCGGGCGACCTTGAAGTGTCGTCACAGAGGGTCTCTCCGGATCCGGTGAGGCCAGAAGATAATCCTATAGTCACCCGAAGTCCCCAGCATCAGGCTCTTGAAGAGAGCAACCAAAAAGAATCCAGCACCGTCTGGTATGCAGTCGGACGCACCGAGGGATCTGCTAGAGCGAGGAACTATCTCGGAAGAACACCGTACATTGACGGGTACAGTGATGGAAAGGATTTCGTCCGCCGGAAGCAGGTTGCATGAAGCCTTTATGAGTCTACTGATAGGTTTTGAGGTACGTGAAATGATATACATTTGTGTTAGTACCGCACATTTTTAGGTGTGCCCTTCATAGATAGTAGCCCCTGAGACTCTAGTTGTCGCCGAGAACGGCGGCAAACAGAGGATCGTAGTCCCAGGAAATAACCATAACGCTTTTATGTGCAGGTGGTGGAAGCTCCGGTGGCTAGCCGGAATAATGAGTTTGCCGAACTAAAGCGGCAACTGGACGCGGCGGATGCCGACATCGAGCTTGTTAACAAGTGGTTTGACAAGGCACAGGGTAAGTGATGTTTTCTGGTGAATGTCACATAGTAAGAGCAGCGTGATGCCAGTATCTTTAATATGTGTTGACTGCAGATGGAGCTGCCACCGTGGAGACCCTTTGGGCGGAACTTGCCCGAGCCAAAGAACAAGCAAGGAGTTGTAATGCGGCTACTTTGAAGACAGCCGAAGAGTTAAGAGCCAAGAAGTCCACGCATTGCGGGAGCAAAGAAAAAATGGCCAAGATGGCTGTAAAGTTAAAAGACACTACCGACCATTGCCAGTTCCTTGAAGAAGAAAACCGAGCGAAGGTGACGGACCTTGAAAAGGCCGCGATGATGACCAAAGACACCCGCTCTGCTATGAGGGCAAAGAAGGAAGAGCTGCTTGAAGCTGCTGATATTGTGGTGGGGAAGCCCTTTTTGCTGCGGAGGAAGTTCGGAGATCCGCGGTATGCCCCTTTGGATCGGCTGTGGAGTTCGGCAGACGCATATCTGGATTTGATGGTGATTGCGGTCGATGCGGCCGAATACTTCCGAGATCAAATAGATCGTTAAGTGGACAAGCTATTCTGGTCGCAGTTTAACATTCCAGAGCGTCCGCTTCCACTAACTGATCATCTTGCCGAATGGGCCGAACTCAGTAGATTGTCCGGACTCGCCATGAGGTCCGTCGTAGATCATCTATGGCCGGAAAAGCCGAAGCCGAACAGCTATTTCAGATTAGTGCAGCAGTTCCTTGGTGCAGTGCCGCACATTAATGCGATGAAGAGGTCGGCATGCATAGAAGGCTCGCGGATGGCCCTTGCCCATGTCAAGACATACTGGGCGGAGATGGATGCCACCACTGTTGCGGCGCAGGGTTCGGCCATAGGCCGAGTGGCTGCCGAGCACTATTTTGAAGAAGTTCTTGAGGGTGCTTGTTTGATAGAGACCCAGTGCTCGAAGAATATTATGTTTGAGTGACATGTATTCCCATTGTAAAAACAATGTTTATGAAATTTATTAAGGTTGTATGTATACTTTTACCTGAAAGTAATATGATGCCTCCTGTGCGGCCGTTTATGTATATATGTATATAACCTGAAAGATTGTAGTCGTCGGCTTCAACCCCCACGGATATAATGCGGAGGTGTTCGCAGAAGACGCGTGTTCACACTTAATACAACGTCTTGGTCCTATTAAGGAGGTGATAGCATAGTGAACGAGGCAACCGGACTATCATGCTTTAACACTTTCACTTAGACATAGGAGTTTGACGGTGGGGCTACAATATAGCCCCTGGTGGCTCCGCACTCTCCCAAATTCGGGGTGCATACATGCCTGGCCGGGAAACGGCCCTTCGTTAAGGCGGAGGAATTCTAACATTCCGATAGGTCATCGAGTGGTTGACCAGTCTCACGCTATATCATGACAGTCAGTTTTCGGCTTTCTCCACTGAGGTCCTCGTCCGGATGAGCCGGGGCACAATCGCAGTGGTTCTCCTGGTGCCGCCTTAGCCGATAGAGCGGAACATAAGGTAGCAAAACACAGGAGCCGGGCAAACCCAACATTTGACCAAAGACATGATTCGGAGCTGATGCATATAAGGCCAAACTCGCGACGCCAGACACTCCCTAAGGTATTCGGTCTTTATGGTATAAACCGGGCCTACACAGTGCTTGTTGTAAGAAGCTCTAGTTTCTAGGTACGTGCATTATTCTTACGTGGCCACATGCCAAAACATCAGCATCCTTCTCAATAGTATTGAGAATCCGAGGGACGTGTATCAACAAGAGACAGTAAGAAAGGTTTACGCAGGGTCTTAATCTAAAAAGAATCCTTTGAACGGGTCCCTGCTGCACGTCTGCGCCTGTGTCTCTGTTGTGCCTAATCCTGGACGGGTGTAGCACGATGGTCATCTGTAAAAGAGAGGAACTTAGGTGAAAATTTGTCGTGCAAAAAGGTAGGTTTAAAGAAACCATGTACAATTCAAGATGAGTAAAAATTGCCACTTGTCTGTGCACGTTGAGCCCCCTGTATTTGTAATAGGTGTGTGGCCATCAAACCTGTATGAAGTACATATAGCTGCGTTGGACTCGTCTAACCGTGTCTGTAGTCTTGATGACCTATCTAGTGCTTTAGTTGGTGAGGCTGTTTTAGTGTGCGGCTGCCAAGGCAGCCGCACTCTCTTTGGCGCGCAGGGATCGCTCAATATTTCCATTTACTATAATGATGCCACGTGGACCGGGCTTCTTAAGCATGAGGGAAGCGTAATGCGGTATTGCATTGAAGCGAGTGAAAGCTTCGCATCCAAGTAGTGCTTGATAGCTACTTTCGAACGGAGCAATGTGGAAGGTTAAATTTTCGCTACGGAAGTTATCGGGGAAGCCGAATATAACCTCTAGTAGCAGGGAGACCGTGCAATGAGCCCCTGGGCCTGGTGTTACTCCTTTAAAGGTAGTATTGCTGTGGCAAATTTTCATTGGGTCTATCCCCATTTTGTGGACTGTGTCCTGATATATCAGGGTTAGACTACTGCCACCGCCCATCAGGACTCGTGTGAAGAGGTATCCGTCAATTATTGGGTCTAATACCAAGGCAGCCCATCCTGCACGCCGGATACTTGCAGAGTAATCCCGATGGTCGAAAGTGATCGGTTGAGATGACCAGTGGCAGGACTCCGCGATGATATGCCCTTGGGCATATTTCTCTGGGAGTGCCGCTTTGTTTCTCCCCTTGATCACGTGTAACATGTTTACCGTTTTGACTTCTGGTGGAAATTTCTTTTGTTCCCCAGTGTCTTGCTTGAGAGACTCATCCTCGTCTTCGCTTGGTGTCTCCTCCCCCTTGTGTACGGTGTTGAGCTTGCCGGACTGCTTAAAGACCCAACATTCTCTGTGGATATGATTAGCGGGTTTACCAGGGGTGCTATGGATCTGACATATTTGGTCTAGAATTTTGTTTAGGCTGGATAGTTCATCTTTGGCGCCTTCAGAGGGCGGCTTTTGCTGACCTGGCCGAGAGCTTCTGAATCCGGCGTTTACCGCCGTGCTCTTCGGGATGTCTTCTTTATTCCGGCGCTTATTATTTTTGCTGCGTCGTGATTTCCCGTTTCCATCTCTAACTTCGGATGTACTTGGGTCACTGTTGCTGCATCGGGCTAGCCAGCTGTCCTCGCCTGCGCAAAAGCGGGTCGTGAGGCTTGTTAATGCTACCATTGTTCTCGGCTTTTCTTGGCCGAGGTGTCTGGCAAGCCATTCATCTCGGACGCTGTGCTTAAAAGCTGCCAAGGCTTCGGCGTCCAGATAGTCGACTATTTGGTTCTTTTTGGTAAGAAACATGTTCCAAAGCTTTCGGGCTGACTCTATGGGCCGTTGAGTTATATGACTCAAATCGTCCGCATCCGGAGGTCGGACATAAGTCCCTTGAAAATTTGCCCAAAAAGCGTCTTCGAGCTCTTCCCAGCTTCCAATTGAGCTTTCGGGGAGGCTTTTGAGCTAGTGCCGTGCTGGCCCTTTGAACTTGAGGGGTAAGTACTTGATGGCATGGAGATCATCTCCTCGAGCCATATGGATATGGAGGATATAGTCCTCAATCCAGATCCCAGGGTCTGTTGTTCCGTCGTATGCCTCTATGTTTACGGGTTTGAATTCTTCTGGAAATTCGTGGTCCAGCACTTCATCGGTGAAACATAGGGGGTGTGCGGTACCCCTGTATCTGGGTGTACCGTGATGTTCGGATGTTTGTTGTGTTGCATCGTATGCTAGAGCGCGCTTGTGTGGTCCATAAATTGATCTGGTTGCGCCGTCCTTTTGATGCGAGCCCTCGCGTGGATCGCGTATTTGCTCATGTGCGGCGTTGTATGCCGCTCTATGTTGGCCGCGAGGTCGTCTCTCCGGCCAGATGGCCGTTTTAATTTTTGGTTGCGGGGGATCTAAGGCCTCCTCATCGAATTCAGGTAGCAACTTCCGCTTCGGGTAGCTCTTGGTGGGGCGATTATCGCCATACTTCGCTGCTGTGTTGAGTACTTTACTCCATCTAATTCTGAGTGTGTCTTGTGCAGCCTTGAGCCTTTGCTTCTGCTTTTTTAGACTCCTCGCGGTGGCAACAAGCCTTTGATGGGCATTCTGTTGCTCCGGGTGTCTGTCTGGTGTGATGTCGTCCGGACTATTATCTTTGACAGAGTCGGGTTGTTCGGTTTGATTCTCCGTGTTGCCGTGGTCCGTCGATGGTTCACCCTGCTCTAACGCTGGATCTATATGATTGCTGTTTCTACCGAGGCGGGATTTGGAGCGGCGCTTATGCCGCTGCTTTGACTGCTTCTCGAGGGGACAACCCTTCGTTGCGTCCTTCCATTCCTCGTCGTCGTTTTCTTTTGGTGTGTCCACCATGTATACGTCATGTGATGAAGTGGGCATCCAGTGCCCTATGGGCAGTGGCTCCTGTTCGTCTCCTGTATCGTCGTCCATACCGTCGATGTCTTCGGAGTCGAAGTCGAGCATGTCGGTTAAGTCATCGACAGTGGCTACTAAGTGGGTGGTGGGTGTGCGGCGAATTTCTTCGTCATCCGCATCCCAATCCTGTCGGACATAGTTCAGCTAGGACTCTCCTGACAAGGAGAGAGACTTTAATGAATTCAGTATGTCGCCGAAGGGCGAGTGCTGAATGATATCCACGGAGGTGAACTTCATGGTTGGCGCCCAGTCGGATTTGATAGGCACGGGCGCAGGCAGTTCGGATTTCGTGGCCGGGGAAGGATATGGCAGTTTGGCAACACAGCTCTCGTGAAGGGTAAGGTCGATATTCGGCTCGATCGCCGCTGAGGATACGGCCTCCCTGACGGGGTCTATCCACCCGTCCATGGATGGCGCAACTGGCTCCGAATTGAGGCTCGGAGCGGCTGCCGGTGCGATCTCATGAATACGGTCCGATAGTAGAGCTAAATCGTACTCATCGTGATTGCGTGGCGCACACGGCAGGGGCTCGAATCCGTCAAAGATCAAGTCTCCGCGGACATCGGCCGTGTAGTTTAAGTTTCCAAACCTGACCTGATGGCCATGGGTGTAGCTTTCAATCTGCTCCAGATGGCCAAGCAAATTGGCCCGCAGTGCAAAGCCGACGAACACAAAGATCTGTCCGGGGAGAAAAGTCTCACCTTGGACTGCATTGCTATCGATGATAGAAGGAGCCATCAAGCCTAACGACGACGACACAGAGGAACTCTCAATGAAAGAACCAATGTCAGTGTCAAAACCGGCGGATCTCGGGTAGGGGGTCCTGAATTGTGTGTCTAGGCGGATGGTAACAGGAGGCAGGGGACACGATGTTTTACCCAGGTTCTAGCCCTCTTGATGGAGGTAAAACCCTACGTCTTGCATGATTTATTCTTGATGATATGGGTATTACAAGAGTTGATCTACCATGAGATCAGAGAGGCTAAACCCTAGAAGCTAGCCTACGGTATGATTGTATCTTATTGTGTCCTACGGAGTAAAACCCTCCGGTTTATATAGACACCGGAGAGGGTTAGGGTTACACAAGGTCGGTTACAAAGGAGGAGATATCCATATCCGTACTGCCTAGCTTGCCTTCCATGGCAAGTAGAGTCCCATCCGGACATGGGACAAAGTCTTCAATCTTGTATCTTCATAGTCCAACAGTCCGGCCAAAGGATATAGTCCGGCTATCCGGAGAACCCTAATCCTGGGCTCCCTCACCCGCACCGATTGTGATATTGTCTGACATCGCACACACTTTGCAAATGGCAACTGTGTGCATGCTTGCACACGTTCCCTCTCTATGAACCATGTCGGATTATGGTGTATATTGCAAACGTTTGTGTTTTACCAACCATGTGTGCCGTAACGACCGGCAGAGCATAATTTGACCGTAATTTAATTGATGCTATTTAAAATTGTACCGGATTTGAATTGGAATGTATGCTATAGCTTTATTCATATCCATCAAGTTCAAACAACCAATGCATTATTAGATTCATAGGTACATATGTTCAAGAATTACATAATAACCAAATAAAACCACCGTTGTATACTTGTACTATTAAAGACGGTAAAGAAAGAGGTGAAATACATCCTCGTTGCTAAACAAGGTGAAGCGGAATGCCCATATTGTGCCCTCCTCCATGCATAAGGCACGCACGACTCTAGTCCAACCCCTTGTGATGGTCGACCGCCCATCCTTCACAGTCTTCATGAAAAATTCTAGATAATCGTCATGTTCTGGTAGAAATACTTTAACATTTGCATGCCCATGATGGCAGCTCGAACTATGTCGGTATTTCCCCGGAGAGGGAGGGATGGTGCAGCACAGCGGCGGTAGGTATTTCCCTCAGTTATGAAACGAAGGTTAACGAACCAGTAGGAGAACCAAGCAACACAACGTAAACAACTCCTGCACACAAATAACAACACCTCGCGACCCGATGTGTTAAAGGGGTTGTCAATCCCTTTTAGGTAACGGTGACAGAAATTGGTGTGTGGCGGTAAAAAGGTTGTAATAGATTGGATAAATAGATCGCAAATAAAATAAAGTGCAGCAAAGTATTTTTGTATTTTTGGTTTAATAGATCTGAAAATAAAAGCAAGGAAAAAGTAGATCGCAAAGGCAAATATATGAGAAATAAGACCCGGGGCCGTAGGTTTCACTAGTGGCTTCTCTTGAGAAAAATAGCAAACGATGGGTAAACAAATTACTATTGGGCAATTGATAGAACTTCAAATAATTATGAAGATATCCAGGCAATGATCATTACATAGGCATCACGTCCAAGATTAGTAGACTGAATCCTGCCTGCATCTACTACTATTACTCCACACATGGACCGCTATCCAGCATGCATCTAGTGTATTAAGTTCATGGAAATACGGAGTAATGCAATAAGAACGATGACATGATGTAGACAAGATCCATTTACCTATATGGCGGTAGATATAGATCTCGTCTTTTTATCCTTAGTAGCAATGATACATGCGGGTCGGTTCCCTTTCTGTCACTGGGATCAAGCACCGTAAGATAGAACCCACTACTGGGCACTGTCGGTGTCAGAACTTTGATTGATGGATTATGCAACACATCAAGAAAGACATTGTGCGGGTCCAGTTTACGCTGGGAACCAAGACGACTTAAAGCGTCCGCCGCTTCATTCTTCCGCCGATCTATATGGTCCACCTGATAACCTTTAAAGTGACCAGCCACTGCATCCACCTCTCGCCGATATGCAGCCATGAGTGGGTCCTTAGAATCCCAAGTGCCAGACACCTGCTGAGCCACTAGATCTGAATCACCAAAGCACTTAACCCGGCTCAAATTCATCTCCTTAGCCATCTGAAGACCGTGGAGCAAAGCCTCATATTCAGCTGCATTGTTAGTACAGGGGAACATTAAACAGAGGACATAACAAAATTTGTCACCTCATGGGGAAGTTAGTATGACTCCAGCCCCCGAGCCCTCCAACTGTCTGGATCCATCAAAATGAATAGTCCAATATGTATTATCTGGTTTCTCTTCAGGTGCCTGTAACTCCATCCAATCATTCATGAAATCCACGAGTGCCTGGGATTTGATCGCTGTGCGGGGTATATGTTTGAGCCCATGAGGTCCAAGCTCAATAGCCCACTTGGCAATCCGGCCAGTTGCTTCTCTGTTTTGAATGATGTCACCCAGAGGAGCTGAACTGACCATTGTGATAGGATGGCCCTGAAAATAATGTTTAAGCTTCTGGCTCGCCATAAACACCCCATACACCAGCTTCTGCCAATGCGGATACCTCCGCTTTGACTCAATGAGCACCTCGCTGATATAATAAACCGGCCGTTGGACCAGATAGTCCTTGCCAAGCTCCTTGCGCTCTACCACAATGGCTACGCTAATAGCCCAGGCATTAGCAGCCACATATAATAATAATGGCTCTTTATCGATCGGCGCTGCAAGCATGGGCGGTTCAGCTAGCTGCCTCTTCAGATCCTCGAACGCCTTATCAGCTGTCTCGCTCCAGACAAAGTTATCTGTTTTCTTGAGCATCTGATATAAAGGGATGGCCTTCTCTCCAAGGCGACTGATAAACCGGACCGGCTCAAGGCTGTAATCCGGCCGACCAGACGTTGAACATCGTTAATACACGCCGGTTTAGCCAAGGATGTAATCGCTGCAATCTTTTCCGGATTAGCCTCAATGCCTCTGTTTGATACCAGAAAGCCTAAGAGCTTGCCTGCCGGGACACCGAAGACACACTTCTCCAGATTGAGCATCATCTTGTAAACCCGGAGATTGTCAAAGGTTTCTCGTAGATCATCTATCAATGTCTCCTTCTTTCTGGACTTGACCACAATATCATCCACATATGCATGAACATTGCGCCCAATTTGTTTATGAAGGCAATTCTGAACACATCCCTGGTAAGTTGCCTGGGCACTCTTGAGTCCAAAAGGCATGGAAACATAGCAGAAGGCTCCAAAGGGAGTTATGAAAGATGTCTTCTCCTGGTCCTTAACCGCCATTTTAATCTGATGATAACCAGAGCAGGCATCCAGAAAACACAAACGGTCACAACCCGCCGTAGCATCAATTATCTGATCAATGCGAGGGAGATCAAAGGGGTCTGTAGGGCAAGCCTTGTTTAAATCTGTGTAGTCCACACACATGCGCCAGGTGCCATTTTTTTTAATAACTAGCACCGGATTAGCTAACCACTCTCGATGAAAAACTTCGACAATAAACCGTGCGGCCAACAGATGGGCTACCTCTTCACCTATAGCCTTACGTCTCTCTTCATTGAAACGGCGGAGGAACTGCCGGACTGGTTTAAACTTAGGATCAATGTTGAGTGTGTGCTCAGCGAGTTCCCTCGGTACACCTGGCATGTCAGAAGGTTTCCATGCAAAGATGTCCCGATTCTCACGGATGAACTCGATGAGCGTGCTTTCCTATTTGGGATCCAGGTTAGCGCTGATGCTGAACCGTTTGGATGAATCGCCAGGAACAAAGTCAACCATCTTAGTGTCTGTAGCCGATTTGAACTTCAACGCTGGATCATGTTCTGTAGTTGGCTTTTTCAAAGAGGTCATGTCTGCTGGATCAACTTGCTCTTTATAGAATTTCAACTCCTCCGCGACACAAACCGACTCAGCATAAGCCGCATCACCTTCTTCACACTCCAAAGCAATCTTTCTACTTCCATGTACTGTGATAGTCCCTTTAGGACCTGGCATTTTAAGCTATAGATAAACATAACATGGCCTTGCCATAAACTTAGCATAAGCCGGCCGCCACAACAAGGCGTGGTACAGACTTTTGATCTTTACCACCTCAAATGTCAATGTTTTTGACCTTGAATCATAGTCATCTCCAAAAGCTACCTCCAAAGCTATCTTGCCAACAGGATATGTAGACTTACCAGGTACCACCCCATGAAAGACTGTATTTGACGGTTTAAGGTCCTTATCTGTCAACCCCATATGGCGGAATGTATCATAATACAAAATATTGATACTACTTCCCCCGTCCATGAGCACTTTAGTGAACTTGTATCCCCCAACTTGAGGGGCTACCACCAGGGCCAAGTGACCTGGATTATCAACCCGGGGTGGGTGATCATCTCTACTCCACAAAATAGGTTGCTCAGACCAGCGTAAATACTGAGCTACTGCCGGCTCAACAGAGTTTACTGCCCTTTTGTGAAGCTTCTGATCACGCTTGCACAAACTAGTATTGAAGGCATGATATTGCCCGTTGTTCAGCTGTTTGGGATTGCTCTGATAACCTGACTACTGCTGCTGCTGCTGCTGATTCCCCTGATGGTTGTAACCTCCCTGGTTACCTTGGTGCCCTTGATTGACGTGTTCGGTTTGGTTGCCTTGAAACCCTAAACCGGAACCACCACCTTCGTAACCCGGCCAGTGGAAACCTCCTCCTGAACCGCCGGGTGAGCCGTTGTCATATTGGAACATATTGGAATTCTTGAAATCCCGCATGATATAACAGTCCTTCCAAAGATGTGATGTCGGCTTCTCCTTCGATCCATGCTTTGGACAGGGCTGATTTAACAAGCGCTCCAAATTGGGCCCTGGACCTCCACCCCTCAGGGGCTGCTTGCCCTTACGACGCTGGCCATTCTCCTGCGCGTTGGTATTTGCAACAAAGTCCAAGCTACTGTCGGCCTTGCGCTTACCATCGTTTCCATGCCCTGCCGGATTATGCTGTTGACCTTTGGCATTGTCGTTCTTCTTACCTTTCTCCGGTTTGTCCTCCTCTGAATCCGGATCCTTGGTAATATCTGAATCGGCGTATTTAACCAAAGCGGCCATGAGTGTTGACATATCATTGCAGTGACGTTTGAGCCTTCCCAATTTCTGTTTTAGCGGTTTGAAACAACAATTGCCCTCTAATGTTCACACTACAGTGTCTGCATTGATACGATCTGATGAATGCAAAATTGCTGAGACCCATTTGACCCAATGGGTCGTGGACTCCCCTTCCTCTTGGACACAAGCGGCCAGATCCACGATTGACATCGGCTGCTTACACGTATCCTTGAAGTTCTGGATAAACCGATGCTTCAATTCGGCCCATGATCCAACAGAGTTGGTCGGCAAGCTCTTCAACCAAGTGCGAGCTGTTCCTTCCAACATCATGGTGAAATATTTAGCACACACTGCCTCATCCACATCTAACATCTCCATTGCCATCTCATAGCTCTCCACCCACGCTTCTAGTTGCAAATCGGCGGTGTAATTTGGTACCTTATGAGGTCCCTTGAAATCCTTGGGCAGTCTCACATTACGCAAAGCGGGGGTTAGACACGGCACCCCTAAGGAACTGAACATCACTCCTGGCTCCACGGAGGCCGTGGGGTGAACCGGAGTATGCTCTCATGCTCCGTGCCGAGCCGTCAACTCGGCCTCCCGAGGTGCACGGCCATGGTCCACAACATCTTGCACATTAGCGCCTCCCCCGGTCGGGTTGTTCCCTCGTGGTGAATTTCGGCAACTTGCACTACTGGACACGGCCGGTTCGTCCTCCACGTGTCTGCTATAGCTCCGGCTTGGACGGTGAGTGGAATGAATCCTCTCACGACTGTGTGAATACGCCTGTTGTTGATTTAGTGTTGTTTGAAGGAGATCCCTAGCCTACGGACTTCCACAGCAACTGGTGACTCGCCGTCAGTTGGGAAGGCCGCCAGGCGTGAAGCGGTGGCCACAATGTTTTCCAACGGATTGGAATAATGCCCGGGCGGTGTTGGTACATACTGTGGCACAACGTTGTTCTGGCGAGGCGGTTCCGTCGTGCGCGGTTGAACCGGCGCTCCTATTCCCGGCGCCCCCGCCCGATTTAGTGTAGGTTGGCTACCAGCTCCTGCTCCTGGTGTGTTGAAGAGATTCTGTGGCTGATACTCCGACAGGAGACGTGATCGATACCTTCTTCTCATGACTTCCTCTGAAGCATTCTGATCCAGCCTAATCCGGTAGGCCTGTGCTTCCAATTCAACCCGCTCTGTAGCCATCCTAGCATTCTCTGTTGCCATGTCCGCTTTAGCCTGGGCTATTTGATCTTTTACCTTTGCAATCTCCACATTGTGCTGATCCCTGGCTGCTGCATCCACCTCCGCGGCCATCAATGTTGCCAAAGCATCGAACAAATCAGACAAGACTTGGGCCGGAGGCGGTGCCGAGCTTCCTGCCCCTACTGGTGTGGCCGTTGTTGAACCGGAGAGCATTGCTGCGGCGGTAGATGAATGAGGCACCGTTTGTGTGTCAGCCATGAAGATGGCGGCCCGGTTTGGTAGATCGAGGGAATCCGGAATACTGTTGCCCTCGGATCCTCCATCAATCCGGCCGTCCCGCAACTGGTAAAGTGATTCGGTCTCTCCAGAAGACTCGTCATCAGAACAGACCATGGTCTATCCATCGGACACCGGTTCGTCCTCGTACCTCAAT
The DNA here is from genome assembly GCF_018294505.1 of Triticum aestivum. Taxonomy (NCBI): domain Eukaryota; kingdom Viridiplantae; phylum Streptophyta; class Magnoliopsida; order Poales; family Poaceae; genus Triticum; species Triticum aestivum. Next base: position 447,370,916 of record NC_057797.1, read on the forward strand.
CTATGGATGACACTCACGAAAACATGCCTTGCCTCGGGCTGAATGGCGAAGAACTTGCACGCCGAGCCGTTTCGACGATGTCGGTGTAGATGTCCGGCTCAGGGGCCGGTTTGCCGATCTTGCCGATGAAGACGTGAATCCCACCAAAGGGGACCCGGTACCCATACTCGATTGAATCAGCCTCGGGACCCCATCCTGTGTTGTCGATTTAGACCTTGCCGCGACGACTCTTCGTCATCCGGCCCACAGCGTATCCCTTAAGTCCATCGAAGCTGCCCTTCAAGAACTCAAAACCATCGTGCGATAGCCCCACGGTGGGCGCCAACTACCGTGGGTTTGTCACTGTAGATGTCCTTGTGAAAGGACTTAGTCGTGGAGCCATCGCTACGGGTTAGCTTTAAGGGGTTAAACCGGACAAAGGGACACGGGGAATTTTATACTAGTTCGGCCCCTTCGAGGAAAGTAAAAGCCTACGTCTAGTTGTGATTGGTATTGCTAGGGTTTCGAAGGCCAGGGAGCGAATCTGCTTTGTCTGGCTCTCGAGTTATCATCTGTCCCTAAACCGTTGCCGGATCGTCCCTTTATATACATAGGTTGACGCCCGCCGGTTTACAGAGTCCAGAAGCCGGATCATAAACGTATCCAGTTAGGTCTCTATCCTTCCTATCTTACAATACAAGTTACACGACTAAGCCGGTTTACATTCACAGGCTTTAACCCGCCTTCGGGCCTTGGGCCTCCATGAAGCGCCATCATCCTTGCATCTTTACGGGCTTCTAATATTCAAGGAGTCAACCCGGCTACATAAGGCCGGTTTACCTCCAGTAGTAATATCCCCAACAGGTCCCGAACTGTGCGCCTAAGGCGGATGGTAACAGGAGGCGCGGGACACAATGTTTACCCAGGTTCGGGCCCTCTCGATGGAGGTAATACCCTACTTCTTGCTTGATTGATCTTGATTATATGAGTATTACAAGAGTTGATCTACCACGAGATCGTAGAGGCTAAACCCTAGAAGCTAGCCTATGAATATGATTGTTGTCGTCCTACAGACTAAACCCTGGGTTTATATAGACACCGGAGGGGGCTAGGGTTACACAGAGTCGGTTACAATGGAGGAGATCTACATATCCGAATTGCCAAGCTTGCCTTCCACGCAAAGGAGAGTCCCACCCGGACACGGGACGAAGTCTTCAATCTTGTATCATCATAATCCAACAGTCCGGCTGAAGGATATAACCCGGCTGTCCGAGGACCCCCTAATCCAGGACTCCCCCAGTAGCCCCTGAACCAGGCTTCAATGATGATGAGTCCGGCGCGCAGATTGTCTTCGGCATTGCAAGGCGGGTTCTTCTGCAAATTCCGAATACCTGTCGAGTAGTGTTCGGCTTCCCATGAACATTGCACTCCTTGGCTTCTGCGCCTAATAATGGCTATCCTCCACGTGTTGAGCGAATGCGAGAAGTTGGGGCATTTTTACACTTGCCACCCTAACCATGTGAGTAAATCGTCTATTTAAAGAGATGGGGATCCTCAGATCCAGATGACACCATCCTTCCACAGCGAGTATCCGTCGGAGCGCGCCCAGAAAAAGTCCATCCCATCATGGCCAGCCATCGCAACTCCTCCTCTCTCTCTCGTAGCCCTAAGCCAAGCAATTGGAAGAAGTTTTCCATCCCCCACAGCCAATTAGTAGAGTTACAGACCCAGGGGTTTCTCCCTCCAGCGTATATGGTCCCCGTTCGAGCCGGACTTGCCACTTACAACGGCGGGGAGCAAGCGCAGAGCTTTCCCAACCCATCCATGGGGGAGCGGGTATGCCTTGTCCCTTACTTATTGAGGGGACTTGGATTTCCAATCCATCTGTTCCTCCGCGGGCTCCTGGAGTTCTATGGCCTCCAGCAGCATAACATTACTCCCGCCTCCATATTACACATCGCTGGCTATGTTGCCCATTGCGAGCTATTTTTAGGCTGCGAAGCTCATTTCGAGCTATGGAAGAGGCTATTCTGCCTCGTACCCTGTACACATGAGGGTTCAATATATCAAGTGGGCGGAGCCAAGATATGGCGCATCATGGGGACCGGATACCTGTCCGGTACCCTGAAGAAGACATCTGAAGACTGGCCTTCGGAGCGGTTTTATCTGGAGGACGTCCCCCTTCCGGATCCTATTCGGATGGGCCTTCCTGAGTTCGATAACGCCCCTCTGAAGAAACACCGCAGCTGGCGCCCGCGGAGCCCCTAGGAGGAAGATAACAGAGAGGTCTTTTACGTGATGGGCTGGATAAAAACGCTGGCCAAATCAGGATTGACGATAATCGAGGTTATGTCACTATGTATAGTGCGGGGGGTGCAGCCACTTCAATATCGGGGACAACCCATGTGGCACTTTAATGGAGAAGACGATGCCACCCATTGCGGTCATAAGGGACCGGACTCCGTCGCTACTCTAGCGAAAATACTGTCTGATTTGTATAAAGGAGAGGAAGAGAAGTTCATCCGCATTAAGCCACGGGATGGATTCTCCATGTACAACCCCCCAAACTGGGTGAGCTGCTACTTTCTACTCCAGACCTTCCCGCATTCTTTGTCATAAGTATTTACCTTGCTATTTCATAGCAGGAACTTCGAAAAGCCGTAAGGGAGATCCACAGCCCGTCTCCACAACCAGAGGACCCTGATCGGGCCCTCGACCCCGGACTCGAAGAAGATCCGGACACATTTGTGGAGCTCATCGACAGGACATTCTATCAGTTAAGCTATGACGGTGCCTTGGTGGCCATCATAGCTGATTATCCTGGACTGCTCCCTGCATCGCATGTAAGTAAAACCGGAGTCCCAACTTCCGAGAAGGATCCCTTTTTGGCACTTCACCTACCGCACACATATGGTGTCTTACAGGGAAGGCCCTCGGGACGCCATGCCGAACCCACAGTGACTCACCAACAAGGGGCACCGAAGCCGGGTAGGCTTAAAAGGAAGGCGGTTAGCACTGAGACGCCGTCGCAGAGGTATGAAAAAGAAACCCGCTCCGTGGTTGTCATCTTTTAAAATATAGTAACGTCCATGGTTCCTGGAAGGAAAAACGCTCGCCGGACCATATACGGAGAGCCTGCTGGCCAAGCCACCACCAGCTGGGCTCCAGAGCCGGACTTAGAGGCAGATGCTAATGTGGGGCCAACACTGGATGTTCCTCCTACAGAGGATGCGGATAGGCTGTCCGCTACGAATTCAGAAGAGCAGAGTGCCATGAATCACAAGCGTCGCCGGGCCGTACTCCGCGACGCTTGTTTCTCTCAAGAGGCGTTCGATGCCTTCAACTCAGGAGACGCGTACATCCGAGCTGCTCAAAATGGTCTTGCCCGAGCCACGGACCAGTATGTGAAGGATATACGGGTAAAAAAATCTAATAATTATGTATATCAGTAGCCCCTGAGACTTAAAATAGTTGGCACAACTGATTTAAGGATCATTGTTTGCATAGGTTCTTACGGAGAAGAATACCTAGTTGTCTCAAGAGCTAGAGGAGTGCAAAGCCTAGCTACAGGACGCAGTTGCCGCAATGAAGGAGTCCGAGAAGGCCCCATCTAGTAACACTTGTTTGTATATAAAAGAATGACATGTACCAGTTAGTATTCGGCATGCATGCAAATCTAACAATAGATTCTGGAGATGATCCCGGAGTGAATCCGGAGGTCGTGCGAGGGGATGAGCAACATGCTCAACGACAGCTAAGGGCTGGCAACCGCGTGCTTACGCAGGTTAGGCGGGAGAAAAATGATCTCCAAGATGCCAATACCCGGCTGGGCGTTGAACTGAAAGATGTTCGGGGCCAGTTTGCTGACTTCGTAAAGGAGAATAAGAGGCTTCGACGCGGCATTTTTAGTAAGTGCTCGAACGAACTTTTATAGAGTTCGGCAAAGAAACCGGCTAACAGAGTTATATCTATAGGTATTCTGACGGGTCGTCCCGTAGAGGAGATGCCCGGGTCTGCGGGTGATCTTCTGCCAGAGCTCTCACAACTGCACGAACAAGTTCGGCAGGTGATGCAGGGCATTGCCCAAGCCTTGTGGCCATCCTCCTCCCTGCCAGGAGGCATGGGGGAGCTTGTAGATATGCTCAAGGGAGCGTGGCGGCGCTTCCGATTATGGAAGATATCAGCCTGCCGACAAGGTGCAAGGGAAGCCTGGGCAATGGTGAAGACGCGATATACCAAGGCTAACCCGAACCACATGGCCGAGGTCGGACCTGTGGGGTCTGATGGGAAAGAGATCCCCGTTAGTTTGGTGTATGACCAGGTGAAATTAGACGCAAAGTATTCCCATTAGGATTGTAGGCTAGACAGCCTATTGGATGGTATAGAAGAAGAATTTAGTCAGTCTAAGTGATTGTGTACTTCAAGTGACATATATTGTCCCTAGCTGGATTGTAAATCATTTGTCATGGCAGGCCTTTTCGCTTCAACCTCCGGACCTGATAGTCTGGAGTGTATCCGAATACCTGCTCAGTTATGTAAAAACCGGGGTACGCATGGAAACCAGGCGTAAGGGTCATCAATGCTTGAACAGACAAGTACCCAACTAGCTATGTTATATTACATGGATAGTAAGAAACATCTTCCAGGTAGAATAGTTCCGTTAAGGGTTCCTTTCCCTGGGTACGCATGCATTAATGTGCATGTCTGAACTGCGAGAAGAGACGCGGGATATAAACATCTGGGGGCATGTATTACAATAAATAAAAGTCATCTTTTGTTCACCGACCGAATATTCCCTTAAGAATGCTAGCTTTCGGCTTCACCCAGTCTGAGGTACACATCGGCTGACCCGGCAATAACAATCATAGAGGTGCTCCCCTTATGCCCTAGCGGAATTAACAGGAACGTAGGGCATAAACACAAGAGCCAGGCAGCCCAGCATGACCAAAACTTAAGTCATATCGATGCATATAATGGCGAAGAAAAGGTACATGTGGAAAAGTAACACATGTGCGGGGGCCATAGAGCCCGGTACATAGTTATATTAAGCTTCTGTATAAGAAGCCCCAGGTATAATGAGCACGCCCAGCGTGTCAAGGTTGTGTAGTCAAGACACATTTTAACCTTTTAAGGCTGTGAAGAAAAGGGGAAGAAAGAAAGAAAGAAAAGGCAGATAACGGATATATAAAAAATTGACGAAGGTAAGGAGACGAACACAGAGTCCGGCACTAGGCGTAGAACCTTCGGAGTCTAGCTGCGTTCCACGGGTTTGGCTCGAGTCGATTGTCTGATGCATCCAGTAGACGGTACGCTCCACCGGTCAGAACTTTGTCAATAACGAAGGGACCTTCCCATTTGGGCTTGAGCTTGTCCTTTTTCTTCTCCGGTAGGCGTAGAATGAGTTCGTCAATATTATAAGTTTTGGCCCGTACTTCTCTGCTTTGATACCGCCGAGCCTATTGCTGATAGAATGCGGAGCGGGCTTTTTCCACGTCACGCTCCTCGTCCAGGGCGTCCAAACTGTCCTGCCGATCAAGCTCGGCTTCTTTCTCTTCATGCATGCGCACTCGAGGTGAGTCATGAATGATGTCGCAGGGTAGTACCGCCTCTGTGCCGTACACCATAAAGAATGGTGTGTGTCCGGTAGTGCGATTCGGCGTGGTCCACAACCCCCATAGTATGGAGTCAAGCTCCTCTACCTAGTGCTTATCTAATTCCTTCAAGGATTGCACTAATCTAGGTTTAATGCCGCCAATGATAAGACCATTTGCTCGCTCGACTTGACCGTTAGTTTGCGGGCGATAGGTAGAGGCATAATCGAGCTTAATGCCCATGTTGTTGCACCAAGTTTTTACATCGTCGACTGTAAAGTTCGAGCCGTTATCGGTGATGATGCTGTGGGGGACGCCATAATGGTGTACAACCCCAGATATGAAGTCTATCACTAGTCCGGACTCGGCCATTTTAACTGGTTTGGCTTCTATCCATTTGGTGAATTTATCCACCATGACCAAGAGGTATTTTTTCTTATGGCTTCCCCCTTTAAGGGGTCTGACCATGTCAAGCCCCCAGACCGCAAAGGGCCAAGTAATGGGGATTGTTTGGAGAGCGGTAGGTGGCATATGGCTTTGGTTTGCAAAAAGCTGGCAACCGACGCAATGGTGAACGAGGTCCTGTGCGTTTGCTCGGGCCGTCGGCCAGTAAAAACCTGTACGGAAGACCTTGCTTACAAGTGCCCGAGCTGGGGCGTGGTGGCTGCCAAGTCCAGCATGAATTTCTGCCAAAAGTTGTCGTCCTTCCTCTTTGGAGATGTACCTTTGAAGTACTCCGGTAGCGCTTTTCTTATAAAGCTCTCCCTCGTGGACCTTGTAGGCTTTAGACCGCCGCACAATGCAACGTTCCTCGTTTGGGTCATCAGGGAGTTCTTGCCTAGTTAGGTAAGCGAAAAAGGGTTCTGTCCACGGGGCGATGACAGCCATAATCACGTGGGCCGAAGATATTATTTCGGTGGCAGAGCCTCCGATTAGTCAGAGTGTTCGGGGTCTGGTGTTGTGGCCGGGTCCGGACTGTTTTTGCCAGTCTCTGCTACCTCTTGACCACTGCGTTGGTTTTACCTTGAAGAGGAAAGGGTGATGCAGCAAAGTAGCATAAGTATTTCCCTCATTTTTGAGAATCAAGGTATCAATCCAGTAGGAGGCCGCGCATGAGTCCCTCGCACCTACACAAACAAATAAATCCTCGCAACCAACGTGATAAGGGGTTGTCAATCCCTACAAGGTCACTTACGAGAATGAGATCTGATAGATATGATAGGATAATATTTTTGGTATTTTTTATGATAAAGAGAAATAAAAGATGCAAAGTAAAATAAATGGCAAAGTAAATAACTAAGTATTGGAAGATTAATATGATGGAAGATAGACCCGGTGGCCATAGGTTTCACTAGTGGCTTCTCTCAAGAGCATAAGTATTTACGGTGGGTGAACAAATTACTGTTGAGCAATTGATAGAATTGAGCATAGTTATGAGAATATCTAGGTATGATCATGTACATTGGCATCACGTCCGAAACAAGTAGACCGACTCCTGCCTACATCTACTACTATTACTCCACACATCGACCACTATCCAGCATGCATCTAGAGTATTAAGTTCAAGAGAACAGAGTAATGCTTTAAGCAAGATCACATGATGTAGAGGGATAAACTCATGCAATATGATATAAACCCCATCTTGTTATCCTCGATGGCAACAATACAATATGTGCCATGATGCCCCTACTGTCACTAGGAAAGGACACCGCAAGATTGAACCCAAAGCTAAGCACTTCTCCCATTGCAAGAAAGATCAATCTAGTAGGCCAAACCAAACTGATAATTCAAAGAGACTTGCAAAGATAACCAATCATACATAAAAGAATTCAGAGAAGATTCAAATATTGTTCATAGATAAACTTGATCATAAACCCATAATTCATCGGTCTCAACAAACACACCGCAAAAGAAGACTACATCGAATAGATCTCCACAAGAGAGGGGGAGAACTTTGTATTGAGATCCAAAAAGAGAGAAGAAGCCATCTAGCCAATAACTATGGACTTGTAGGTCTGAAGTAAACTACTCACACTTCACCGGAGGGGCTATGGTGTTGATGTAGAAGCCCTCCGTGATCGATGCCCCCTCCGGCGGAGCTCCGGAAAAGGCCCCAAGATGGGATCTCGTGGATATAGAAAGTTACTACGGTGGAATTAGGGTTTTGGCTCCGTATCTGGTAGTTTGGGGGTACATAGGTATATATAGGAGGAAGGAGTACGTCAGTGGAGCAACAGGGGGCCCACAAGGGTGGGGGCACGCCTGGGGGGTAGGCGCGCCCCCTACCTCATTCCTTCCTCATTGGTTGCTTGATGTAGGTTCCAAGTCCTCTGGATCATGTTCATTCCGAAAATCACGTTCCCGAAGGTTTCATTCCGTTTGGACTCCGTTTGATATTCTTTTTCTGTGAAACCCTAAAAAAGGTTAAAAATAGCAATTCCGGGTTGGGCCTCCGGTTAATAGGTTAGTGCCAAAAATAATATAAAAGTGTATAATAAAGCCCAATAATGTCCAAAACAGAATATAATATAGCATGGAACAATAAAAAATTATAGATACGTTGGAGACGTATCAAGGTTCCCCAAGCTTAATTCCTGCTCGTCCTCGAGTAGGTAAATGATAAAAATAGAATTTTTAATGTGGAATGCTACTTGGCATAATTTCAATGTAATTCTTCTTAATTGTGGTATGAATATTCAGATCCGAAAGATTCATTACAAAAGTACAATATTGACATAGAAATAATAATACTTCAAGCATACTAACTAAGCAATTATGTCTCTTCAAAATAACATGGCCAAAGAAAGTTATCCCTACAAAATCATATAGTCTGGCTATGCTCTATCTTCACCACACAAAGTATTTAAATCATGCACAACCCCGATGACAAGCCAAGCAATTGTTTCATACTTTTCGTGTTCTTAGACTTTTTCAATCTTCACGCAATACATGATCGTGAGCCATGGACATAGCATTTTAGGTGGAATAGAATGGTGGTTGTGAAGGAGACAAAAAGGGGGAAGATAGTCCCACATCAACTAGGCGTATCAACGGGCTATGGATATTCCCATCAATAGATATCAATGTGAGTGAGTAGGGATTGCCATGCAACGGATGCACTAGAGCTATAAGGATATGAAAGCTCAACAAAAGGAACTAAGTGGGTGTGCATCCAACTCGCTTGCTCACGAAGACCTAGGGCATTTTGAGGAAGCCCATCATTGGAATATACAAGCCAAGTTCTATAATGAAATATTCCCACTAGTATATGAAAGTGATAACATAGGAGACTCTCTATTATGAAGATCATGGTGCTACTTTGAAGCACAAGTGTGGTAAAAGGATAGTAGCATTGTCCCTTCTCTCTTTTTCTCTCATATTTTTTTATTTGGGCCTTCTCTTTTTTTATGGCCTCTTTTTATTTGGGCTTCTTTGGCCTCTTATTATTATTATTATTATTTATTTTTCGTCCGGAGTCTCATCCCGACTTCTGGGGGAATCATAGTCTCCATCATCTTTTCCTTATTTGGGATAATGCTCTAAAAATGATGATCATCACACTTTTATTTACTTACAACTCAACAATTACTACTCAATACTTAGAACAAATTATGACTCTATGTGAATGCCTCCGGCGGTGTACCGGGATATGCAATGAATCAAGAGTGACATGTATGAAAGAATTATGAATAGTGGCTTTGCCACAAATACAATGTCAACTACATGATCATGCAAAGCAATATGACAATGATGAAGCGTGTCATAGTAAATGGAATGGTGGAAAGTTGCATGGAAATATATCTCGGAATGGCTATGGAAATGCCATGATAGGTAGGTATGGCGGCTGTTTTGAGGAAGGTGTATGGTGGGTGTATGATACTGGCGAAAGGTACGCGGTATTAGAGAGGCTAGCAATGGTGGAAGGAAGAAAAGTGCGTATGATCCATGGACTCAACCTTAGTCATAAACAACTCATATACTTATTGCAAAAATCTACAAGTTATCAAAGCAAAGTATTACGTGCATGCTCCTAGGGGGATAGATTGGTAGGAAAAGACCATCGCTCGTCCCCGGCCGCCACTCATAAGGAAGACAATCAATAAATAAATCATGCTCCGACTTCATCACATAACGGTTCACCATACGTGCATGCTACGGGAATCACAAACTTTAACACAAGTATTTCTCAAATTCACAACTACTCGACTAGCATGACTCTAATATTACCATCTCCATATCTCAAAACAATTATCAAGTATCAAACTTCTCATAGTATTCAACACACTCATAAGAAAAATTTTATTAATCTTGAATGCCTAAGATAATTAAAGAAAATTAACATGCTGTTTTGTAGGACTCTCAAAATAATCTAAGTGAAGCATGAGAGAACAATAGTTTCTATAAAACAAATCCACCGACGTTCTCTAAAAGATATAAGTGAAGCACTAGAGCAAAAACTATATAACTCAAAAGATATAAGTGAAGCACATAGAGTATTCTAACAATTTCCGAATCATGTGTGTCTCTATCAAAAGGTGTGTACAGCAAGGATGATTGTCGAAAACTAACAAATAAAGACTCAAATAATACAAGACGCTGCAAGCAAAACACATATCATGTGGTAAATAAAAATATAGCTCCAAGTAAAGTTACCGATGGAAGTAGACGAAAGAGGTGATGCCTTCCGGGGCATCCCCAAGCTTTGGTTTTTAGGTGTCCTTAGATTATATTGGGGTGCCATGGGCATCCCCAAGCTTAGACTCTTTCCACTCCTTGTTCCATAATCCATCAAATCTTTTACCCAAAACTTGAAACTTCACAACACAAAACTTACAGTAGAAAATCTCGTGAGCTCCGTTAGCGAAAGAAAACAAAACACCACTTCAAGGTACTGTAATTAACTCATTATTTATTTATATTGGTGTTAAACCTACTGTATTCCAACTTCTCTATGGTTTATAAACTATTTTACTTGCCATAGATTCATCAAAATAAGCAAACAACACACGAAAAACAGAATCTGTCAAAAACTGAACAGTCTGTAGTAATCTTTAGCTAAAGCAAGATCTGGAACCTCAAAAATTCTAAAATAAATTGATGGACGTGAGGAATTTATCTATTAATCATACTAAAAAATATTTAACTAAATAGCACTTTCCAAATAAAAATGGTAGCAATTCTCGTGAGCGCTAAAGTTTCTGTTTTTTACAGCAAGATTAAAAAGACTTTCCCCAAGTCTTCACAACGGTTCTACTTGGCACAAACACTAATTAAACACAAAAAACATAACCAAAACAGAGGCTAGATAAATTATTTATTACTAAACAGGAGCAAAAAGCAAGGAACACAAATAAAATTGGGTTGCCTCCCAACAAGCGCTATCGTTTAACGCCCCTAGCTAGGCATAAAAGCAAGGATAGATCAAGGTATTGCCATCTTTGGTAGGCAATCCATATTGTCTGTCATAATATATTCATAAGTTAATTTAATTTTCTTTCTAGGGAATTTTTCCATGCCTTTCCTTAACGGAAATTGGAATCTAATATTCCCTTCCTTCATACCAATAATTGCACCAATCGTTCTAAGGAAAGGTCTACCAAGAATAATAGGACATGAAGGATTTCAATCTATGTCAAGAACAATAAAATCTATGGGCACATAATTCCTATTTGCAACAATAAGATCATTAATTCTTCCCATGGGTTTCTTAATAGTGGAATCCGCAAGGTGCAAGTTTAAAGAGCAATCATCAAAATCATGGAAACCTAGCAAATCACACAAAGTCTTTGGAATCGTGGAAACACTAGCACCCAAATCACACAAAGCATAGCATTCATGATCTTTAATTTTAATTTTAATAGTAGGTTTCCCCTCGTCATAAAGTTTTCTAGGGATAGAAACTTCCAACTCAAGTTTTTCTTCATAAGATTGCATCAAAGCATCAACGACATGTTTAGTAAAAGCTTTATTTTGATTATAAGCATGAGGAGAATTTAGCACGGATTGCAACAAGGAAATACAATATATCAAAGAGCAATTATCATAATTAAATTCCTTGAAATCCAAAATAGTGGGTTCATTAATATTTAAAGTTTTGACTTCTTCAATCCCACTTTTAACAATTTTAGCATCAAGATCTAAAGAATCCGAATTTTTGGAACGTCGTCTAGGTAAAGGTGGATTATATTCAGTCCCATCATTATCAAGATTCATATTGAAAAACAAAGATTTAATAGGGCCACATCAATAAGTTTTAGATCTTCATCTTTATTATCATGGAAACTAGAAGAACGCGCTTTTATAAACCAATCTTTCTTAGCATGCATCCTAGCGGTTCTTTCTTTGCACTCATCAATGGAAATTCTCATGGCTTTGAGAGACTCATTGATATCATGCTTAGGTGGAATAGATCTAAGTTTCAAAGAATCAATCTTAAGCAATTTTTCTTCAATCAAATAATTGAAATTCTTTTGCGAAGTAATAAATTATTTAATAATAGATTCGAAATCAGAGGGCATCTTATTATAATTTCCATAAGAATTGTTTTAGGAATTACCATAATTATTAGAGAAATTACTAGGATACAAACTAGGATTAAAGTTTCCTCTATACGCGTTGTTACCAAAATTATTCCTACCAACAAAATTCACATCCAGAGATTCATTATTATTCGCAATCAAAGTAGACAAAGGCATATCATTAGGATCATAAGAAACGCTTTTATTAGCAAATAATTTCATAAGTTCATCCATCTTTCCACTCAAAACATTAATTTCTTCTATCGCATGCACTTTCTTATTAGTAGATCTTTCAGTGTGCCATTGAGAATAATTAACCATAATATTATCTAGGAGTTTAGTAGCTTATCCTAAAGTGATTTCCATAAAAGTGTCTCCCGCGGCCAAATCTAAAAGATTTCTAGAAGCAAAATTCAATCCGGCATAAAATTTTTGTTTAATCATCCACAAATTCAAACCATGTGTAGGGCAATTACGTATCATTAATTTCATCCTCTCCCAATCTTGTGCAACATGTTCATGATCAAGTTGCTTAAAATTCATGATACCGTTTCTAAGAGAGATGATCTTAGCGGGAGGAAAATACTTAGAGATAAAAGCATCTTTGCACTTATTCCACGAATCAATACTATTTTTAGGCAAAGACGAAAACCAAGCTTTAGCACGATCTCTAAGAGAAAAATGAAATAGCTTCAATTTAACAATATCATTATCCACATCTTTCTTATTTTGCATATCACATAAAACAACGAAGCTATTCAAATGCGTAGCGACATCTTCACTAGGATGGTCGGCGAATTAATCTTTCATGACAAGATTCGACAAAGCAACATTGATTTCACAAGATTCAATATTGTTAAGAGGAGCAATCGGAGTGCTAAGGAAATCATTGTTGTTGGTATTGGTGAAGTCACACAATTTAGTATTATATTGAGCCATCGTGACAAGAAAGCAATCCAACACACAAGCAAACAAGAAACGGGCAAAAAGAGGCAAATAGAGAAAGAGAGGGAGGATGGAGAGAGAGGGCGAATAAAACGGCAAGGGTGAAGTGGGGGAGAGGAAAACAAGAGGCAAATGGCAAATAATGTAATGCGGGAGGTAAGGGTTTGTGATGGGTACTTGGTATGTCTTGACTTGCAACGGCGCCACAAGTGACTTGTTGTTGGGAGTCAAATCTTGAGTTGTCTTGCGCGAACCTCCCCGGCAACGGCGCCAAAAATCCTTCTTGCTACCTCTTGAGCACTGCGTTGGTTTTCCCTTGAAGAGGAAAGGGTGATGCAGCAAAGTAGTGTACGTATTTCCCTCAGTTTTTGAGAACCAAGGTATCAATCCAGTAGGAGGCCTCGCACGAGTCCCTCGCACCTACATAGCAAATAAATCCTCGCAACCAACGTGATAAGGGGTTGTCAATCCCTACACGGTCACTTATGAGAGTGAGATCTGATAGATATGATAGGATAATATTTTTGGTATTTTTTATGATAAAGAGAAATAAAAGATGCAAAGTAAAATAAATGGCAAAGGAAATAACTAAGTATTGGAAGATTAATAGTATGATGGAAGATAAACCCGGGGGCCATAGGTTTCACTAGTGGCTTCTCTCAGGAGCATAAGTATTTACAGTGGGTGAACAAATTACTGTTGAGCAATTGACAGAATTGAGCATAATTATGAGAATATCAAGGTATGATCATGTATATAGGCATCACGTCCGAAACAAGTAGACCGACTCCTGCCTGCATCTACTACTATTACTCCACACATCGATCGCTAATCAGCATGCATCTAGAGTATTAAGTTCAAGGGAACAGAGTAACGCTTTAAGCAAGATGACATGATGTAGAAGGATAAACTCATGCAATGTGATATAAACCCAATCTTGTTATCCTCGATGGCAACAATACAATACGTGCCTTGCTGCCCCTACTGTCACTGGGAAAGGACACCGCAAGATTGAACCCAAAGCTAAGCACTTCTCCCATTGCAAGAAAGATCAATCTAGTAGGACAAACAAAACTGATAATTCGAAGAGACTTGCAAAGATAACCAATCATACATAAAAAATTCAGAGAGGATTCAAATGTTGTTCATAGATAAAATTGATCATAAACCCACAATTCATCAGTCTCAACAAACACACCGCAAAAGAAGATTACATTGAATAGATCTCCACAAGAGAGGGGAGAACTTTGTATTGAGATCCAAAAGAGAGAAGAAGCCATCTAGCTAATAACTATGGACCCGTAGGTCTGAAGTAAACTACTCACACTTCATCGGAAGGGCTATGGTGTTGATGTAGAAGCCCTCCGTGATCGATGCCCCCTCCGATGGAGCTCTGGAAAAGGCCCGAAGATGGGATCTCGTGGATATGGAAAGTTACGGTGGTGGAATTACGGTTTTGGCTCCGTATCTGGTAGTTTGGGGTACATAGGTATATATAGGAGGAAGGAGTACGTCGGTGGAGCAACGGGGGGGGGGGGCACGAGGGTGGAGGGCGCGCTTGGGGGGTAGGCGCGCCCCCTACCTCGTGCCTTCCTCATTGATTGCTTGACGTAGGGTCCAAGTCCTCTGGATCATGTTCGTTCAAAAAATCACGTTCCCGAAGTTTTCATTCCGTTTGGACTCCGTTTGATATTCTTTTTCAGCGAAACCCTAAAATAGGCAAAAAAAACAACAATTCTAGGTTGGGCCTCCGGTTAATAGGTTGGTCCCAAAAATAATATAAAAGTGTATAATAAAGCACAATAATGTCCAAAACGGAATATAATATATCATGGAACAATCAAAAATTATAGATACGTTGGAGACGTATTAGTCTCCCCTTTCCATACCACAGATGGCTTAAACCGCCTTTCCAAGAAGATATTAGGTGGGACAGGGTCGCGCTTAGCACCGATGCGGGTGAGGATATCTGCCGCTTGATTGTTTTCTCGGACCACATGGTGGAATTCGAGGCCCTCGAACCGAGCTGACATTTTGAGGACGGCATTGCGGTAAGCCGTCATTTTTGGGTCCTTGGCGTCAAAGTCCCCATTTATTTGAGATATTGCGAGCTTCGAATCCCCCGCACCTCTAAGCGTTGAATGCCCATGGAGACTGCCATCCAGAGACCATGCAACAGGGCCTCATATTCTGCTGCATTGTTGGAGTCTGTGTATAATATTTGGAGTACGTATTGGACTGAATCTCTGGTGGGGGATGTTAGGACGACGCATGCCCCCAGACCAGCCAGCATTTTAGAGCCGTCAAAGTGCATGATCCAATTGGAGTACGTGTCGTACTCTTTAGGGAGTTCAGCTTCCGTCCATTCGGTGACGAAATCAGCCAGTACTTGTGACTTAATGGCTCGTCGTGGTTTATATGTTATGTCGAACGGGAGGAGCTCGATAGCCCATTTAGCAATCCGGCCCATGGCATCGCGGTTATTTATTATGTCGTTGAGTGGTACTTCGGAGGCCACCGTAATTTAACACTCTTGAAAGTAGTGTCATAGTTTTCGGGATGCCATGAAGACCGCGTATGCTCTCTTTTGATAATGTGGGTACCGTGATTTGCATGGAGTGGGGATGGTGGATACGTAGTATACCGGCTTTTGAAGCGGGAACTTGTGTCTGTCTGTCTCTCGTTTGACGACGAGCACCTCACTTACAACTTGGTGTGTTGCCGCTATATATAACAGCATTGGTTCGCTGACATTTGGCGCGGCCAGGTTTGGGTTGGTGGACAATACGGCCTTTATTTCTTCCAATCTGGCTGTGGCCGCATCCGTCCACTCGAAGTGTTCGGTGCGTCGAAGAAGACGATAAAGAGGTAGTGCATTTTATCCTAATCGGGAGATAAAGCGGCTTAAGGCAGCCATGCATCCAGTTAACTTCTAGATTTGCTTGAGGTCTGTTGGGATGGCCAACTGTGACAAAGCTCGGATTTTAGCCGGATTTGCTTCAATTCCTCTATTGGAGACGATGAAGCCCAAGAGCTTTCCGGCGGGCACGCCGAAAACGCATTTTTCCGGATTGAGCTTGATGTCATATGTTCGGAGATTGTCGAACGTGAGCCTTAAGTCGTCTATTAAGGATTCGACGTGTCTTGTTTTAATGACCACATCGTCTACGTATGCCTCCATTGTTTTGCCGATTTGCGTTTCCAGGCATGTCTGAATCATGCGTTGATAGGTTGCACCAGCATTTTTGAGCCCGAAAGGCATGGTGTTAAAATAGAAGGGGCCATATGGAGTGATGAATGCTATTGCGGCTTGATCGGGCTCCGCCCTCTTAATTTGATGGTATCTGGAGTATGCGTCGAGGAAGCACAATGAGTCGTGTCCTGCGGTAGCGTCGATAATTTGATCGATGCGGGGGAGGGGGAGGGGGAAGGGATCCTTGGGGGCAAGCCTTGTTAAGGTCCTTGAAATCGACACATAGGCGACAGGATTTGTCCTTCTTTGGTACCATCACCAGGTTTGCTAGCCAGTCCGGATGTTTTATTTATCTAATGAATCCGGCCTCGAGTAACTTGGCTAGCTCTTCTCCCATGGCTTGTTGCTTAGGCTCAGAGAAACGCCGAAGAGTCTACTTTAGAATGTTAAGGCTATGCTCGGCCGGCCTGTGTGGGATTCCTGGCATGTCTGAAGGATGCCAGGCAAAGATGTCGCACTTTTCGCGCAAGAACTCCCGTAGTGCGGCGTCTGTTGTGGGGTTCAGCTGTGCCCTGATGGATGTTGTTTTTTGTAGGGTCCGTTGGGTGGACCTGGAATTTGACTATTCCATCCGCTGGTTTAAAAGAGGTGGACTTGGGTCTTTTGTCGAGTATCACGTCGTCCCTATCCACCATGGAGCACAGCGCAGATAGTTCTTCGACTGCAAGGGCTTCGGATAATGCCTCGAGGGCTAGTGCAGCGGTTTTATTTTCGGCGCGGAGTGCTATGTCCGGATCACTAGCCAGAGTGATAATTCCATTGGGCCCGGGCATTTTGAGCTTCATGTACCCGTAATGGGGTATAGCTTGGAAGATCGTGAATGCCTCCCGCCCTAAAAGGGCGTGGTATCCACTACTGAACGGGGCCACTTGGAATGTGATTTCTTCGGACCTATAATTCTCTGGCGTGCCAAATACCACATCTAGTGTGATTTTTCCCGCACATCATGCCTCCCAACTAGGGATGTTTCCTCTAAAGGTCATGCTGCTTTGCTCAATGCGGCTCTTGTCTATTTCCACTTTGCTAAGAGTTTCCTCGTAGATGAGGTTTAATCCGCTGCCACTGTCCATGAGCAATTTAGTAAGCCGAAAGCCGTCCACAATTGGACTAAGGACCAAAGCGGCTGGTGCTCGGGCTGTTCGGAATTGAGTTTCGTCACTGGCATTGAAGGTTATGGCCGTGTCGTTCCATGGATTTATTGTTGCAACGTGGCAGACTACGGCAAGGCTACGGAGTGTTCGCTTGTGCCTATTACTTGAGGCGAAGGTATCGAAGACTGTCAATACTATATTGTTATTTTCCGCGGGATGGTACTCTGTTGTATTGTTGATGAGGATATCCTCACTGCTAAGGCTGTGTGTTGGCATGGTATCCGTTGTATTGTGAAATTTGCATGGCCCATTGAGCCATCCCTCCAATACTGTTCTACGCCCTATAGTGTGCTTTTGTTTCTTTGTAATTGGATCGGGTGACTTTAGAGAGTACTCCCTTTTAGTTCGGACGGGGGGGTTTGTGAGAGTCGGAGGGTCCCAGAATTTGGTTTGGGTTTTCCAAGCGCTTTCCATCGCACAGTACTTCCGTACTATGGCCGCTAAGTCAGCAAAGTGTGCTATGTCACAGTGACTTATGGCGTTGAGGATTCCCTTGTCCGTGCAATTTTTGCAAAAGAATGAAATTGCGTCTTCCTCGCGACAGTCATTGACCTTGCTCATTACAAGGAGGAATCTGGCCCAATAGTGATGTACTGTATCTTGGGGCTCTTGTCTAATGTGGGAAAGATCACTTGAGTCTGGGTGGGTGGGTAGATTTAGGTCCAAGCCCTGACCCGATCTGAGACCCAGGGCGGAGGAGTTTCCGAGCTTGGCAGTTCGGACTCCGGGATGTTGCCCAATAGTTCTGGCCCGCTGTCTGATTCTAGGTTCGAAGCTTGGGCCATGTCCTCTCGTGGACGGGTATCTGGCTTGAAGAGCTCGGGAACCCAGACATAGTTTGTCCTCAATATAGAGGAAGAATTGCTACATTGCTCCTCCACCACCGCTATCTGATGGGTGACCGGCGGAGACTTAATCTCCCTTTAGTCGGGATTAAGCCCGATCCGATCATAGTCCGTTGCGACTCCAAGGGCGGCGGTGCGATCCAAGAGCTCGTTCAGAGAAGAGAGCTCTATTGGATCCATCTGCTCAGCGAATCCCGAGCTGATGTGGAGGCTGTTTTTGATGACCCAAGAGTCATCGTCGGCGCGACGGCCGAACGGGCGGTCATGACGAAGCCGCCTAGTCGGAGAGTTTGGCCTACAGCCAGTGCTCCCCCTGAGGTAAAGTTTTCCTTGACAACAAGACGAGCCGTCAAGCCTTATCGTGGCGGCACAGTGGAACTCTCAATGAAAGCACCAATGTCGGTGTCAAAACCGGCGGATCTTGGGTAGGGGGTCCCGAACTGTGTGCCTAAGGCGGATGGTAACAGGAGGCGGGGGACACAATGTTTACCCAGGTTCGGGCCCTCTCAAGGGAGGTAATACCCTACTTCCTGCTTGATTGATCTTGATGATATGAGTATTACAAGAGTTGATCTACCACGAGATCATAGATACTAAACCCTAGAAGCTAGCCTATGATTATGATTGTTGTCGTCCTACGGACTAAACCCTCCGGTTTATATAGACACTGGAGGGGGATAGGGTTACATAGAGTCGGTTACAAGGTAGGAGATCTACATATCCGAATTTCCAAGCTTGCCTTCCATGCAAAGGAGAGTCCCACCCGGACATGGGACGAAGTCTTTAATCTTGTATCTTCCTAATCCAACAGTCCGGCGGAAGGATATAATCCGGCTGTCCAAGGACCCCCTAATCCAGGAATCCCTCAGGCACCTCTTCCAATTGCATGATAAATAGATCGAGTTGGCCAGACAAAACCCAAATATTGGAGAAGAAATACGAGGCTATAAGTGATCATGCATAAAAGAGATCAAAGAAACTCAAATAATTTCATGGATATACAAACATAGATCTGATCATAAACTCGAAGTTCATCGATCCCAACAAACACACCGCAAAAGAGTTACATCATATGGATCTCCAAGAGACCATTGTATTGAGGATCAAGAGAGAGAGATGAAGCCATCTAGCTACTAACTATGGACCCGAAGGTCTACAAAGAACTACTCACGCATCATCGGAGAGGCACCAAGGAACTGGTGAACCCCTCCATGATTGTGTTTAGATTAGATCTGGCGTTTCTAGACTCTGCGGCGGCTGGATGAATATTTTGTCGACTCCCCTAGGGTTCTGGGATTTTTGGGGTATTTATAGAGCAAAGAGGCGGTCCGGGGGCACCCGAGGTGGGCACAACCCACTAGGGCGCGCCAGGGCCTCCCCGACAGGTGCAACCAGGGCCCATCTATTTCCTTTTGGCCCATAAAAAATCATCGTAAAGTTTCGTGCCATTTGGACTCCGTTTGGTATTGATTTCCTGTGATGTAAAAATCATGGGAAAACAGGAATTGTCACTGGGCACTATGTCAACAGGTTAGTACCCAAAAAATGATATAAAATGTATATAAAATGATTATAAAACATCCAAGATTTATACTAAAATAGCATGGAACAATCAAAAATTATAGATACGTTGCAGACGTATTAGCCCAACAATCATGTAGTTTGAGAGGTAATCTTGAGTAAACTTCTTTGGGGACCACTTCAAAGGAAAAAGATTCAGACATTGTCATCTAACACAACTCATTATGGGCAGTAAAAAGAAGGTTGCATAGTTCTTACTTACCATCCTGTAGTTCGTTGTTGTGTTGGATAAAGTGTAAGCAAATAGTTATCTTTTGACCCATTTTACTCACAGTCTTTATCATCTTCCTCACTTGATGCTAGTTCATCAATATCTCATTGCCCCATACAGAGAAAGGGTCGAAGCGCGGATCTTTACAAATGACATATGTACCTATTAGCACCAAGTTAATATTAGAAGCTAAACAGCAATTGCACAATGATGTAGTACAACACTCTTTTATAATATCTTATAACATCCAATATACTCACATATTAGATGAACCTTATATTATGGGCTGGAAGGAGTTTATTGCATTCTTACAAATTATCGCTGATTAACTGCTGCTGTATCCATGGGTTAGAGTTAGTTTGAGCTGGTTCGGGCTCAAATATCCCTAAAGTATATCCAAACATGAGGGCTAGTTTGATCTAGTTGCATCTAACCCTTCCAAAAAAACTATCCAACCCAAGAGGTGCTAATTGGAGCTAGTTATCCTAGTGCATTTATTGTCAATCTAACCCTGTCATCCAAACACCTCTTTGGATGGAGTTAGTTCAGGGTTAGTCATGAGCTAGAAACTAACTCTAACCTCTAGCAAAGTTGAGTATCGAAATAGGGTTGTGTTGTTGTTGTTGCTGCTGCTACTCTTGTACGTATATCTAGACATCATCAGAACATTAAGGTAACACTCTTCCTTGTTTCTATGTAGCCTAGGATTGCATATTTAGACATTAAGTACAATGCATGTTGCTATCTAGCCTCAGATATATTACATATGGTCCTAATTAACCTAACGATAGATGGGTTACAGATATATTCAGTTAAAAGTCGGTTTCACCATTAGTCCCTTATCAGCCCCGGGCCTATATGGCACCAGCTACCGATATCCTGAAAAGTGAGTATATATAAGCCATGGGATGAAACTAACCTCGATGGAAAACAACAGTAGTTCCCAAAATTGTATTGTGTAGGTACATCGAGAGGCATGTTAAGCACAACAGGCTAAACATCAACCAAATATATCCATGGCAGACAAAATAATCTCCAAAAGATAGCTTCAGTGTGCAGGTTTAAGCACGCTAGTAAAGCAAAACAAGTGGAAAGGTGTGTTAACTCCGACAGGCCTAACATTTAACAACAAGCAAACATAGTCATTCAAACTGGTATTGTGTCGATCTAAGTACATTGGTTATTTTTATATAAAAATGGAAAGGCATGTTAACTACAAGATGCAGCAACCAAATGTAGTCATTCATAATGGTATTGTTGAAACTGGTATTGAGGAAATTGAACAACACAGTTCATACTTGCACATATAGAACATCACGTTGTGAATAACTGGAATAAACAAGGCATACTATGAACAAAAAAGATAGAATTTGAAACTGGAAATATTCTAACTACAATCAACCGAACAAGCAAAAAACTTTAAAAGAGGCATATGCTAGCTATAACAGGCTCAACAGCAAGCAAACATATGCATTCCTATCGATATGTTTAAAACTAGATTGATGAAATGTACTGCACAGTAAATAATTGCACATATATAGCATCACATTATAAAGAACTGAAATAAACAAGGCATACTGCAAACAACCAAATATAGCAATTAAAACTAGACATATTCTCACTACACTACAAAAGGGACTCGACAAAACATATCATCGGTTCCCCCTGTGAAGAGGCACAGCAAAACAAATCATGGGTTTCCTCACTTGTCACAGATGGGCTCGTTCCGGTGGGAAGAACACGGACCCTGGATGCGCTCCATGTTGTCGCGGATGGGCTCCTTCCCTTTGGAAGAGCATGGTTGTAGGGTGCCCTCCCTGATGCCGCAGACAAGCTCTTTCCCCTTAGAAGAGAAGATGAGCTCTTTCCCCTTGGAAGAGCCGGAGAGGGTGCCCTCCTTGTGGTCGCCGTCGATGAGGTCTGACTTGGAAGCTGTGCACCCCAAGCCAGCGTCGCAGAACGTGTCCTTAAGAAATGACAAAAGGGGCTCGATGGTGGTGTAGGATGGAAAATTCTTGACAGCGAGCCAGAGGAGATCAGCGGCGGGGCCATGGATGAGATCAGCGGCAGTTGAACCCGAGGGGTTGGGGGAGGGCCACTTAACCTGTGATAAAACCCACCTCAGGTCGCCGCTGTCGATGACCTCGATGTCATAGCTGGCATCCGCGACATACCCACATACTCTAGCCTGCTGATTCAGCGCCGACGGCCAGTAATGGTGGTCAACTTCCTTGGCGATGTCAGGCGAAGAGACCGCGATACACCTCTTTTGGGCCAGTCACTCCTCGAGCTCCATGGGAAGCGTAGCCGGGCTTAGGCTACGAGGCTCTGGAGTGGGGGATGGGGATGGGGATCTGTGGGAAAGGGGGCGTTTGGCAGGCGTTATCTAAGAAACTCAGGGCGGCCTGGGTATGGAGATCAGTGGGTAAGCTGCACGGGTAAACCGGTAGATGCTGACAATGGAGGCCTTGTGGCGGTGGCGGTGACCTTGCTTGGGTTTCGAGAGAGGGAGGGTGTGTGTGTGTGCATGCGCACGTTCCCGAGGAGGTTTTGGTGTGTGTGTATGCGTGTGGAGGGGGCAGGGTGTGTTTGAGGAAATGATGCGGCTACTAAAAATTTTACTACGCGGGAGTCAAACGCAGGAGTGAAATGCCGGGGCTATTGACACTTTGGATGATGGTGCATCACACACGGTCCGGAAATAACAACAGTGTGTTATGAAACAGAAAAACCCTCGAGGCGTGTATATATTTTCGAGGGATGCAGGCGGGAGTGGGAACAAGAAACATCACACACGATCGAAACATAATAATCGTGTGTTATCAAGCAGAAAAAAGTTGCTGGCGTGTAGATATTTTTGAGAGGGGAAGCCTCATGGAGCCCAATGTACTATGTGTATGTGCGTGATAGGGGCATCGGCGTGGCACACGGTTAGTGTTAGTGAACCATCTCTGTTGCGTCATCCGACTTGTCTAATGTTCATAAATTTGGCGAAAAATGATGCGGGAGAGGGTCAGAACATGAACATAGTTGCATGTGGACTAAATATATGTATGAAAAGGGTGGTTTGATGTTCAAACACCAAATACAACTTTCATGTGGCACCTATCTCACAAAGCGCACGGTATTGCTTGCCCCCCACCTCGTGTCGGCGTGAAGGGAATGCTAAGCTATGAATGCATGCCCCCACCCCCACGGAGGTTCACCTAGCAAAGTGTGAGGTAGCAGTCCCCCCACCCTACCCCCCCACACACACACCCACACCCACTTTCACTCGGTGGGCCAGAGAGGCAACTCACCAATATGGGTCATAAAACGGACTGAGAATAATGGATCTTGGTCGTGCAACCTCTCTCTTGTTGTTGGTCAAAGTGATGGCTGTCCATGTGACCCCGGAGATGGGCTAGCTCGTCACTAATCACGCAAGAAGCTAGTCCCCGAAGACAACCACTGCCTGTGTGTGGCCCAAAGATATGTATGGAGAGGTGTGTTTGAATACACAATGGAACAACTTTGATGTGGCACCGTGCTTTCTAACTAGAAATCCCCACACTGATTGAGGGTTAGTTGATGATGCATATGTATGTCACACCACACTTCAAGCCGATGACTGGGATTCATGCATGCATAGTATGCGCTCAAACTTAATTAGGTCTAAGTCTCACCATGACCTACTGTAACACCCTCGATGCAACTATATCTCCCACGTGTCGACGCATGACTTAGAGGCATAATCGCATTGAAGGCATAAGTCGCAAGTTAGGCAATCTTCACAACATCCCAAGTAATATGATAGTAAAAGGGGAGATAACATAGTTGGCTTACACTCGCCACGTCAATCAAGTACATAAATAACATTACATCATCCAAACACTCATGGCCCGACCACAGTGCCAAAATAAAAGAGAACCCAACATGCGACACGGTCCCGATCACCCCCAATTGGGCACCACTACTGATCATCAGGAAAAGAAACATAGTAACGTTGAGAGTCTTCGTCGAACTCCCACTTGAGCTCAAACGCGTCACCTGGAGCGGAATCATCAGGCACTGCATCTGGTGTAATAGTAATCTATGAGCCATAGGGACTCAGCAATCTCGCACCCTCGCGATCAAGACTATTTAAGCTTATAGGTAAGGCAAGGTAAAATATGTGGAGCTGCAGCAAGCGACTAGCAAGTATGGTGGCTAACTTATTCGCAAAAGACAGTGCGAAGAGGAGGCAAAGCGCGAGCGAGAAACTAGAGAACAACCTGCGCAAACATTACTCCAACGCCGTGTCCACTTCCCGGACTCCGCCGAGAAGAGGCCATCACGGTAACACACTCAGTTGATTCATTTTAATTAAGTTAAGGTTCAAGTTGTCTACAACCGGACATTAACAAATTCCCATCTGCCCATAACCACGGGCACGACTTTCGAAAGTTTAAATCCCTGCAGGGGAGTCCCAACTTAGCCCATAACAAGCTCTCATGGTCAACGAAGGAATAAACCTCCTCCCAAGATGTTCCGATCAGACTCGGTATCTCGGTTCTTCAAGACACTTCGACAGGTTAAAACAAGACCAGCAACACCGCCTGAATGTGCCGACAAATCCCGATAGGAGCTGCACATATCTCTTTCTCAGGGCACACTCAGATGAGCGCTACATACAACTAAAACCAAACCTCGAGTTTCCCCGAGGGGGCGCTGCACAGGACTCTAGTTTGGACCAACACTCAAAGGAGCACTGGCCCGGGGGGGTTTAAAATAAGATGACCTTCGGGCTCCGGAAACCCAAGGGAAAAAGAGGCTAGGTGGCAAATGGTAAAACCAAGATTGGGCATTGCTGGAAAAGCTTTAATCAAGGCGAACTATCAAGGGGTTCCCATTATAACCTAACCGCGTAAGGAACGCAAAATCTGGGAACATAGCACCGATATGACGGAAACTAGGGCGGCAAGAGTGGAACAAAACACTAGGCGAGAGGCCAAGCCTTCCACCCTTTACCAAGTATATAGATGCATTAAGATAACATGGCAATATAATGATATCCCAACAAGTAAATAAAGGTTCCAACAAGGAACGGCCTCCAATCTTCACCTGCAACTAGCAACGCTATAAGAGGGGCTGAGCAAAGTGGTAACATAGCCAATCAACAGTTTGCTAGGACATGGAGGGTTAGAGGTTTGGCATGGCAATTTGGGAGGCTTGAAAGCAAATGGTAGGCATCGTAGCATTGGCATAGCAAAAGAGCGAGCAAACTAGCATAGCAAAGATAGTAGTGATTTCGAGGGTATGATCATCTTGCGTGCACAGTTGTCAGAGTTGACTGGATCCTCGAAAGCAAACTCGATGGGCTCCTCGATAGCGAACTCATCTCCCGGCTCTACCCAAACAAGACAAACAAGCAACAAGGACACAATCAACCACGTGCAAGGATCAAACAATATGATGCTATGATGATATGCTATGCGGGAGGCGATGCGGGATGCATATGCAAGATATGGCAAGGGATGCATGAACCTGGCCTCAACTTGGAAATCCAAGTATTCCAATGGAAAGATGAGATGAAATCTCTTGAAAACGATATAAAGAATGCCGGAATCGGAGTTACGGTTTGGAAATGGCAAGCGATTCAAATATTACACCGGTCTGCGATTTACAGCAAGTAGCCATCTAAATGCAACAAGATGAACATGCTACAGCACCCAAACATGACAGCAAAATACATTGCAGGGATGCATACAAGATGCTTAACAAAAGTCTAGCACTGAGCTACGGCCAATTCATCCATTAACAGGTTCAAACAAGCATGGCAAAAATGCATATGGCAAACAGATTTCAGACTTAGTGAAATGAACACTTGTTTGGAATTTCAGATCAGGTAGCCCTCTTCGGAGCAACAAAACTATATGCTACAGGACCTGAACATGGCAAAGTAAAGCATGGCATGGAGCTACTCAAAGAGCTTAACAAAAGTCCTTTAGTGACCTTGAGCCAAAAGTGATCAGAAAATACAATTGCAAGCATGTGAACATGGCAGAAATATAATCAGATCACACACTTAGTGAAAACTGGCACATGCTGAAACATAACTCAAGTAGGCATGTTTATGAGCTCGATGCACTCGAAACGGAGCAAGTCATGATAAGCTAAGCATACATCTATCAAGAACACACAAAATGCAAGCTAGACATGGCAAGAACAATAGCATAGCATGCACGGATCAACTACAACATCATCGGCAAAATTGCAAACAAGTTGACAATCTGCCTAGATTCACAAAGTAGCAAAAGTAGAGCTCGATTGACTCAAGCTAGGGTGCTCCATAATTGCAAACAAAGACATGGATGGATAGAGAACTACAAGATTAACAAAACATCTTTACTGATCATCCTCAAAAGAGGCACGGATCACTAGGAAACAACATGAACATAAGGCCATATGAAATAAACAGCTCAAGGACTTTGTGGAAATGCTAAGTCCCTGAAATCAGAATTACCAAGTGCACCACTTTGCAAGCTTGTGCTAGTCACCACACACATCACAAAAATACATGGGTTGCACCTCTGGAAAGATGACAAAGCCCTTAACAAAACATATGTAGAGCTCATGGGCATATCATGCACACATTAATCATGGCAAAAATGACAAAAAGCTAAATAGAGTAGCAGATCTGACAATTATCTCAAGTAGCCCTCTTCTAACAGAATTTCGGGCATCAAGATGAACTCAAATGATAAATGATGCAATGGAATGAAAT
Organism: Triticum aestivum; assembly: GCF_018294505.1. Lineage (NCBI taxonomy): Eukaryota > Viridiplantae > Streptophyta > Magnoliopsida > Poales > Poaceae > Triticum > Triticum aestivum. The sequence goes on from NC_057797.1 coordinate 447,397,735, forward strand.
GATGTACTCTCTGAGATGAACATTTTGATATGCTATATGCATGAATCGGAGCTACGGATGCAATGTTACGAGGCTATGAACATGAGCACATGGATCTGCGATTTCGGGACTTAGAAGAAAAAACACCTCCGAGATCTAGGGTTTACTGTTCACGGCACGTGAACCGAGGTGGCGGCGCGCGCACTCCGGCGTGCTGGTGGTGGCCGGGGCTGGCGAGGAGAGGGCCGAGGAGGTCGGGCGGCGGCGGATCCGGTCGCTCCTCGACCGGATCTGGTCGGAGGAGGGAGGCGACGCCGAGGCGGCGGCGTGGTCGGC